>NC_083290.1:3653810-3831310 GCF_963506605.1 Zootoca vivipara
TAATGTTTGATGTTTTATTGCATTTCTAATATTTTGTTGGAAGCCACCCAGTGTGGCTGGGGAAACCATATATTTATACATATTATTTATATAATATATTATTATTATTATTATTATTATTATTATTATTATTATTATGGCCATCCAACCTCTGCTTAAAAACCTCCAAGGAAGGAGAGGCCAGAACTTCCCGAGGGGAGGCTGGCGCAAAGCACCATCCTGTGTAAATTGGGGCAGAGACTTGGCCAAAGTACCGTGCCCATAGTGGCAGAGCATCTGCTTGGCATGCAGAAGGTCCTGGATTCAACCCCCAGCATCTCCAGACATGGTTGGGTAACGCTCCCTGCCAGGGAATCCTGGACAGCCAGCAGCAGCGAGTGTCAATAATACGGAGGAGGGTGAACCCAACAGCCTGACTACGTAGAAGACTCTGTTCTTGTGTAATCGTGAGGGTCATGGCACTTTTCCTGCGAACTCGTAGCCGCCTCTGCAGGAAAATAAACACCCAAACCCATTTCGCAAGCTACTCTCCTTTTGTCCCCAACTAGGATGGTGGAGAGAGAGTGGAATCAAATTTGCAGGTGACGCCAAGCCGGGAAGGGTAGCCAATGCCATAGAAGACAGAATTGGGATTCCAGGTTACCTCAGTAGACAGGAGAACTGGGCCAAAACTAGCATGGATTTCAATAGGGACGCTTAGGCAGGAAGAGGCAGCTCCACAAATATAAGGTGGGGGCACACCTGGCTGGCCAGGAGGACATGTGAAAAGGATCTAGGGGTCTTAGTGGACCACAAGCTGGACATGAGTCCACTGTGAAACAGGCAGAGGGCCTTCTCGGTAGTGGCACCCGCCCTGTGGAATGCAGATGTCAAAGAGAACAACTACCAGACTTTTAGAAGACATCTGAAGGCAGCCCTCTTTAGGGAAGCTTTTAATGTTCGGCAGACTACCGCATTTTAATATTTTGTTGGAACCAGCCAGATGGGCGGGGTATAAATATATTATTATTATTATTATTATTATTATTATTATTATTACTGTGTGACACAGCGGCAAAAAAGGCTAATGCTATTCTTGACTGCATCAACAGAAGTCTAGTGTCCAGATGAAGGTAAGGAATAAAGGTAAAAGTAAAGGGACCCCTGACCATTAGGTCCAGTCGCGGACGACTATGAGGTCGTGGCGCTCATCTCGCATTATTGGCCAAGGGAGCCGGCGTACAGCATCCAGGTCATGTGGCCAGCATGACAAAGCCGCTTCTGGCGAACCAGAGCAGCGCACGGAAACGGCGTTTACCTTCCCACCGGAGCGGTCCCTATTTATCTACTTGCACTTTGAGGTGCTTTCAAACTGCTAGGTTGGCAGGAGCTGGGACTAAGCAACGGGAGCTCACCCCGTCACGGGGATTCAAACCGCCAACCTTCTGATCGGCAAGCCCTAGGCTCTGTGGTTTAACCCACAGCACCACCCGCGTCCCTGAAGGGAAGGAATAGTACCGCTTTATTCTGCCTTGGTCAGACCACACCTGGAACACTGTGTCTAGTTCTGGGCGCCCCAACTTAAGAAGGATATTGACAAGCTGGAATGTGTGCAGAGCAGGGAGACAATGATTATCATGGGTGTGGAAACTAAGCCTGATGGGGAATGCTTGGTGAAGCTGGGTCTATTTAGCCTGGAAAAGAGGAGACTGAGAGGAGATATGATAGCCATCTTCAAATATCTCAAGGGCTGTCAGATGGAATAAGCCTGTTTTCTCCTGTTCTGGAAGGTAGGACTCAAACCAGTGGCTTCAAGTTTCAAGAAAGGAGATTCCGACTAAACATTAGGAAGAACTTTCTGACGGCAGGAGCTGTTTGGCAGTGGAACGGACTCCCTAAGCAGAGACCATCTGCCACAGATGCTTGAGCTGAGATTCCTGCATTGCAGGGGGTTGGACTAGATGACCATTGGGATCCCTTCCAACTCCATGAAATGTCTGTCCTACCAATAAACATAAGCCTTTCTTTGGGGATCTGGCTTCGGAACAATCTTGCTTCTCTTTTCCTGTTCCTTGGCAACATTTCCACCCCAACTTTTCACCAGAAAGAGCTGTTCCCAAGTTTCCCAAATAACCTACTGAGCATTCCATACCTAAAACTTCCTGCCATCTTTCCTATGACTCCGATGACTGAATTTGTACAAACACGGATCCTCCCCCTCTGGTTCCTAAATTGCAATTATATCATTATATGATTTTTATTTATTTTTTTAGCAAGAAAAAAGTGCCACGAGGAGATTCACTCGCTCAACATATGCAGCCTTATACAGAGCAAAACCATCCGTAAATTTGACTCAGTATTGCCTACACTGACTGGCAGCCCCTCTCTAGAGTTTCAGGGGGCCCTACCGCATGCACTGGCCAGCAGCAGCTCTCTGGGATTTCAGACAGCGAGACTTTCCCAGCCCTGACAGGAAATGCTGTTGGTGATTGAACCTGCAGCATTCTGCATGCCCAGCATGCAAGCTCAGTATTGACTGCACTGACTGGCAGCAGCTCTCCAGAGTTTCAGGCAGCCCTACCCAGAGATGCTGGGGGTTGAACTTGGGACTTTCTGCATGCAAAGCAGATGCTCTGTTGCTGAGCAACAGGAGCCATTCCCTGTGGCTCCCTAAGGATAGATAGTCTCTTGCCTGCCTCACAATCTTCTCTTTCATCTGGACAGGAATGTCCCTGCCTAATCTCTGCCCTGCCCTTAAACTCGTGTTGAAAGCCTTTGCCCTGCCCTTAAACCAGCGTTGCTGTTCTTAGGGAGGCAGGGGTAGACTTAAGGGGTCCTATTCCCTCCCCTGCAAGCCCCTCTGCATTCCCCAAACAGAAGAGGCAAAAAAGCAAAACTAGATTAATTGCATTTGCAAACTATATATCCGGACTGAGGAACCTGGTGTTCTTCAGATGCTGTTGGATTGCAACTCCCAGCAGACAGCAGGCCCAATGGTTAGGGACAACGGAGGAGTCCAACAACATCAGGGGGGGGGCCCTCCAACTTCCCCCGAAACCGCTATAAAAATGGGATCCTTTTAAAGGGTCGAACTGGCGCCGTTTGCCTTTTCCCAAAGCCCGCCCGCCCGAGGAATCCTGTGCAGCTCGTAAGCAGCCGGCTTTGCTCTTTAAAGCAACAGGCATCCAAGCTTGGATGGAGAAGAGGTTTCTGAAAGTTCGCGCCAGCTGCTTGCTTTCCCTCGATCCCGGCAACGGAGACCTGGATCCCTCCAGCCTGGGGAGGGAGAGGGAGAAAGAGACAAAGACCCCGCCCGCCGTCTAAGGGTAGAATCCAATTCACATGGAAGTTAATATATCGCAGTGAGGCTCGTTGAGGCCGGCGGGTCTACTCCGAGTCCGAGTCGGGCTTACGCCGGATCCGACCCGGGCTTCCCGCGCCTCCAGAACTTTGCGCCGGCTTTTGATTCAACTCCATCCGGTTGCATAAGAGGATCCGGGTGGAATGCCTTCCCTTTTTTTCCCTCCTCCCTCCGCCTCTCCCGCCCCTCCGGCTTCCCCCTCGGTCTCCCTCCCTCTTCCCCCTCGGTGCCAGCCGGTACCTGCCGCTGAGGACGATCCGGTCCTTGAGGCTCCATGCCGGCGCCAGCCAGCGCAGGGTGCGGACGGAGGACTGCGAAAAGTCCCGGGAAGAAGAGAGCTCCGAGAGCCAGCGTCTGCCACATCCCGTTTCCCGTCGTCTCCCCGCGAGCCCTTCCCTCCCTGGCTGCCGGCCCGCCCGGGGATCTGCTCCGGGGACAAGAAGAGGCGCTCCCCCAACGGGACGCCCGCCTCGAACGCCGTGTTTGTCAACAGCAGGCCGGGCGGCAGGCGGCGGCGGCGAAAGAGGAGGTGGAGCTGCTGCTGCCGCCGCCGTCGTCGGGCGGGAGAGATAGTGAGAGTGATGGAAGGGGCGGGAGGTGGGCCGCCTTCTGCAGCAGCAGCGGCCGGCCCTTCCCTCCCCCCTGAGCCGGCAGGAGCGTCAATGTGGGGTGCAGGGGAGGTCAAGGAGGAGGATCCTGTGTGTCGTCCGTCCCCTCGAAATAAAATAAATAAATAAATCTAATCTCCCGCCCCTGCGGGACTTGAACCCTTTGCAAGATCGGTTGCCTCCCCCGCCGCACCGACGACTGATGGAACGCTGGCTGCCTGAACGTTCCGCGCGATGGAACGCTCGGCGGCCGCAACGTTCCCAAACCCCGCCGCGCGAACGTTCCAGCGTTCCACGCTTTGAAGAAGTTGCCCGCTCCCCCAACCGCTGGAGGCGTGGCCATAAAGTTCGCGGAACCCGCGTGGGCTGGCCGCCGAGACTTCCGAGCGTTCCACCCGCTTCGAAGGGTTCGGCCCCCCCCCTGTTGTCGCGAACAACTCGGTTCCCTTTCCTCCTCCGCTAATTAGGGTCAGGAAAGGGGGGTGGGTGGGTGTTTGTTTGGTGCATAATAAGGAAGAGGCGCCTCTGATGTTGGACAAACTGGTTTGTAGGCTTATTCAGTTTATTTTTAAATGAATCGCCCGCCTGCCCGGCAGGCAACAAGAGCCTCCCTCCAACCTGGCGTGTTTTAGTTTCGTTTTTAAAAAGAAGGATGGCTAAGATGTACTTAAAAGGAAAAAAAAATACAGGAAAGGGGAGGTTTTTCCAGCCCGAGGGCCGCATTCCCTCATGTTGGCGGGGGCGGGCCAGGACAATGGTGGGTGTGGCTAGGGGCAAAAGGGGGTGGAGTGTTGGATGTGACTCTTAGAGGTGTCTGCATTTCAGCAAAGCAAAGTTCTCTATGTTATAAGAATTTTAAGGTCTTAGATATGTAATAAATGTTCATAAATATACCAAGCAAACACGTACATAAATATATAAACCCTATACGGCTTGGGACCCTCATACCTACGGGACCGCCTCTCCTGGTATGCCCCCGCGGAGGACCTTAAGGTCCACAAACAACAATATTCAGGAGATCCTGAGCCATAAGGTTGGCCTCTACTAGGGCCAGGCCCTTTTTAGTATTGGCCCCAACTTGGTGGAATACTCTTTCACAGGAGACCAGGGCCCTGCGGGATTTGTTATCTTCCCGCAGGGCCTGCAAGACAGAGCAGTTCCGCCTGGCCTTTGGGTTGGACTTAGTCTGACCCCTGTGTTTTCCTCCCTCATGGCTTGGATTTATGGACTACTTAAAATGAGGCTGCTTTTTAAATTTTAATACTGTACTTTAATCTGTATTTTAATTAATTGCTTTTTATGTTTTATTGTAATTTTATTGGTGTGAGCCGCCCTGAGCCCGGTTTTAACTGGGGAGGGCGGGGTATAAAATAAATAAATAAATAAATAAAATGTCTGAAACCCCACAGAAGTCCTGAAACCATTTTGTCCCTCCCAAATTGACCTCAAAAAGGCTGTATATTGTCTCCCTGCTTATTTAACTTGTATGCAGAATTCATCATGCGACGGAATTAAGATTGCCAGAAGAAATATCAACAACCTCAGATATGCTGATGACACAACCTTGATGGCAGAAAGTGAGGAGGAATTAAAGAACCTTTTAATGAGGGTGAAAGAGGAGAGCGCAAAATATGGTCTGAAGCTCAACATCAAAAAAACCAAGATCATGGCCACTGGTCCCATCACCTCCTGGCAAATAGAAGGGGAAGAAATGGAGGCAGTGAGAGATTTTACTTTCTTGGGTTCCAAGAGAAGACTCCCTGGAAAAGACCCTGATGTTGGGAAAGATGGAGGGCACAAGGAGAAGGGGACGACAGAGGACGAGATGGTTGGACAGTGTTTTCGAAGCTACGAACATGAGTTTGACCAAACTGCAGGAGGCAGTGCAAGACAGGAGTGCCTGGCGTGCTATGGTCCATGGGGTCACAAAGAGTCGGACACGACTAAACAACAACAACAGTTCTCTGCAAGGTGGAAGGAAAATGGAAAAAGCCTCCCCATTGTCTTTTCATTCACAAATCCTGCCTTAAGGGTATGTTTGTGTATTAATAGGGTGAGCCTGTGACTTGGCCCAGGAACTAAGTATCATTACAAAAAGACTGGGCAGGCTCCCCAGGTAATCCAGTCAAGTGACCATTAACAGGTAACCTGCCAGACAGGAGATAAACAACGCCCTCAGATTTCTGTTGTAAACAGCCTTTTCTGTGATGTAGGTATGATGTATCTGGGGTGGTGGTCTTGGGTTACACCCCTTCTGTGATATATGTATGATGTATGGAGGTGTGGTCTTGAGCTCCGGGGCAGGGAATTTCAAAATGTCTATATAAGGGCAGGCACACCTCTCTTCTGGGTCCTCCTCCTTTTTCCTGCCTGGGAGGGGAGCACCCTGTTGCAACAGTTCAATAAAGATCAGGCTTACTAGCTGCTTTGCTTCTCAATATTCTCTGGTTGGCCTCTGTTATTTTCTCCTACCGATGGAGAGCCTTAAAAAGGACTCTATAAGGGCAGATTTTGTTTACAACAATTACGCACAGCCCTCTCCATCCTGGCAAGAAAGAGACTTGAGCACCTTTTAGCGACACATCCCGGTCAGGCAAAAGCACCAGAGGAGGGTAGGAAGCATGGCTGGTGGGGGCGTGGCCTACAGAGATGGAGTGTTGCCTGAGGAACGTCCGGAAGACTATTTGGCCCCAGAGCCTTAAGTTGCCCTCCCATCCTCTTATCACCTTTTTCAGAAAGGGCCCGGGGCCACCCAGTGAACTTCACAGCTTTCCTGATCCTACTCTGATCCTTTATAACTGCTGTTCTTCTAACCCAGGGGTCAGCAACCTTTTTCAGCCGTCCCTGAGACCTTGTGGGGGGGCCGGACTATATTTTGGAGGGGGGGGGGAAATGAACGAATTCCTATGCCCCACAAATAACCCAGAGATGCATTTTAAATAAAAGCACACATTCTACTCACGTAAAAACACCAGGCAGGCCCCACAAATAACCCAGAGATGCATTTTAAATAAAAGGACACATTCTACTCATGTAAAAACATGCTGATTCCCGGACCGTCAGCGGGCTGGATTGAGAAGGCAATTGGGCCGGATCTAGCCCATGGGCCTTATGGTGCCTGCCCCTGTTCTAACCCCTGAAAAGGAATCGGTTGTGACATCTCCCTTCTTTGGGCTAGGGTAGAAATGGCCCGAGTTAATATTTAAAACTGTGAGGAGGAAGGCAAAGGCGGGTACGCTGTCAAGTTCAATTTGAATCTCAAAACCACCTACAGATCTTGCAACATGTGGATTAGAAGGGAATGGGGAGTGGAAAGAATGCCTGCTGTGCCAGCGGTCATAGAGCAGAGCCTAGAAAAGGGAATGCTGGAATATAAAACTCTGTGCTTGCTATCCAAACACTCGCTATACAAAAATTCACTTACCCAGATCAGTACCCAAACACACTGCAGGTTCAGATATCCAAACAGCCAGACCTGCATATATACTGCCTTATTTTTTGTGTTTTGCGAGTCCATGGCAGCCATTTCACCAGGAACCATGGCAGTGTTAGGGAATTTTATAGGGGGGGGGCACCCAAACGAGGCTTCATTGGGGAATCAAGATTGGCACAAATGCCCTCAAGGGGACCCCGTCTGATCCTACAACACCACTCTAGTATTGCACCAACACAAACCCCTCAAGATCAAGCCCCGTGTAATAAAGGCTCCCTTTCCTACCCTTTCTCAGTTGCCTGAGACTCTATGTAACCATATTTCTTTATGAATGAATACCGTGTATCTGTATTTCTAAATGAAACCCCCTTTTGCGACTCTGGCCAAGGGCTCTCAGGGATGCAGGGAACAGCCATAAAATCCTTTAAGCGAGAGGTCACGTAGCCAGGGTGGTGCTCCTCTGCATATCCATAATACATTCAGGTACCATCTCCTGCCATTCTCAACCCTCAGACGCCAGAGGCAATACACATACCTGGACCCATTGTTTTTCCCTGCCAGGTACTCAAGGATCCCCTCCCAGATACTTACTACTGGTACTTGCTTATCAATGTCCTGGGACATCATGCATTGTTACCTTATGTTAATCCTGTTTACCTCCTGTTTACCTGTATGCTAATGCCCCTTGCACCTTCCCCTTTTCTGACGTTTTACCCTGTCACAAGTGATGTATGTATGATGCTTTCGATGTGCATTATGGGATGGTGTTGGGAACTTTTAAAAGTTCTTGCAGCCCTGTTCACGGTGTTCAGTCTGGCATTGAACCTGCTGCGCAGTAATAAACCTTGCTGTTTGCTCCGGATCGTGGCTGGACTCCTTCCTTTTATACTCCGCAATGACCACAGGCCCTTGCCTGATGAGCTGGGTGGCTGAGCATTCTCGCACCCAGAATTTTGCCCTAACAGCATGATGGAGCAAGGGGGACAGATCGGACAAATAAGATTGCACTTTCCCCTTCTTTGTTTGCCTTTTGCAATATTTCAGTGGGCTTTCCAGGGTTTTTCTGTCACCTTAGCGTCAAAATTCCATGGTCAGCAGGCTCCTCTTAAATTCTTATCATTTAAACCTCTGCTGCAAACGCCGCTAATGACAAAGGCTTAGAACCAAGAACATGTGCTTCTTAATAATGGGTAGGCAAACTAAGGCCCGGGGGCCGGATCCAGCCCAATCGCCTTCTAAATCCGGCCCGGGAATCAGCGTGTTTTTACATGAGAAGAATGTGTCCTTTTATTTAAAATGCACCTCTGGTTTATTTGTGGGGCATAGGAATTCATTCATTTATTTTTTTCAAAATATAGTCCGGCCCCCCACAAGGTCTGAGGGGCAGGGGACCGGCCCCCTGCTGAGAAAGTTTGCTGGCCCCTGTTCTTAATCAATATGCCAACCCATTTGCAAACCTCTTTCCTTCTCTGCTCGCCTCTTTCAAAGCGGTATCTGAGGGACCGAACTCTTGCAAAAGTCTGGCTTTTTTACGAGGCAAACACCAGCATGAGCTCCTGTGTAGTATAAACACGGCTGGACAACCAATGTGGGTGTGCCAATCACAAGAGCCTTGTGTTCCCTCTGTTGAGAAATTCCTACTTAAGAATCTAGAAGAGGCAAGACCGGTCCGGATGTTCCCCATCTCTGGAGGATACCGCTTTGTTTTGATGCACCATGCTAATGCCAGCGAGGCCTGGCATGGACAAGATAAAACTGCCATCACTTAGACCTCAAAACACCCACCTGTTCTATTCTTTTTTTAAAAAAAATATTCATTTATGTACCTGACTGTGTTAATTGCTTCTCACAAACATACTGTATCTCACAGCAATCTCAGAATTGCTATTAAATTGCAGTTTCATATGCAAAAAAAACCCCAATTAAACGCAATTCCATTTATTATTATTATTATTATTATTATTATTATTATTATTATTATTATTTTAAAAGTATATCAAATTCTCTGTATAGAGACAGTTAAAAACAATTCCATATATGAAGAGAGTTCCATAGATTAAATACAAATTTTAATCCAAGTCAGATACATTGTACACAATCCAAATATTTAAAGCTACACACACACCCCTCCACTAATACTGTAGTTTACCCCTTCCAGAGCTACAAATCCCACTACAAACATCAGTTCCCAGTACACTTTGGTGGTGGTGGTTAAATGTGCTTTAAATGTGCGGTGTGTGAGAAGAAGAAGAAGAAGAAGAAGAAGAAGAAGAAGAAGAAGAAGAAGAAGAAGAAGAAGAAGAAGAAGAAGAAGAAGAAGAAGAAGGAGGAGGAGGAGGAGGAGGAGGAGGAGGAGGAGGAGGAGGAGGAGGAGGAGGAGGAGGAGGAGGAGGAGGAGGAGAAGGAGAAGGAGAAGGAGAAGAAGAAGAAGAAGAAGAAGAAGAAGAAGAAGAAGAAGAAGAGGAGTTTGGATTTGATATCCCGCTTTATCACTACCCGAAGGAGCCTCAAAGCGGCTAACATTCTCCTTTCCCTTCCTCTCCCACAACAAACACTCTGTGAGGTGAGTGGGGCTGAGAGACTTCAGAGAAGTGTGACTAGCCCAAGGTCACCCAGCAGCTGCATGTGGAGGAGCGGAGACACGAACCCGGTTCCCCAGATTATGAGTCTACCGCTCTTAACCACTACACCACATCACAGCTGAAGAAAATATAGGTTGGCAGTCAACTATGTTTTTTTATTATTATTATCAAAAGCAGACCCACTTCAAATAATGACAATGGCAAAATTAGACCCGCTTATTTCAATGAGTCTGACTTGAGGGGTCATTCCTTTCAATATGCTTACTCTTGAGCAAAGCTTAGCTGAGCACCACCCACAATTGTTTACACACATAGGCAAGGGTAATCAGTTGAAATTAATTGGGATGTAGCTGTCACCTCATAGGTTCCTGCCCCAATGAGCTTACAAATTACATTTAGACTATGCCAGGGAGAGTAAGAAAGAGTGACTGTGGGCAGAGCTGGCATCCACCCCTGCCATCCTTTGCCAGCTCAGCTGATTCCTGCCCTGGATCCACACCCAATGGAAAGAAAAAGCCGATCTAGTGCTGTGAGTAATTCTGGATCTCTGGGCCTCGCTGCCTTGCCGGCATCCCGCAATCCCCCTGAAGTATTGTCCAGAATCAAAATACTGATAGTCTGCTTTAGTGTATGAGACAAGTCAAGGGATCACTGAGAAAGTGCCCCACACAAACACATTTTATAGTGAAATAGGTCTTAAGTGCTCCTAGCTATGATACCTATTGCCACCCACCCAATCAGAGGGATTGTGAAACACTGATTTAACAAGCTACACATACCGCCCCGGCAAGGTAACAATGCGTCCCGGGTGAGGAAATGTGACCAACCTCATGATCACGTCACCACTACTGTATGTAAGTAAACACTCGGTGCTGTCCTCCCTTTAAATAAAATAGCAGTCTTTGCATGAATCAAGCTTTCTCGAAAGCCTGATTCCCATCTGCAGGTAGCATTTCAAAATGCACCTTGACAGTTGGTGGGAAGTTTGTGTGTTCAGGCAGAATCACCTACGCCTCCTCTGTTTATCTCTTGTTTTCCCTTTCCGCCCACTGCTCTGTTGCCTTCCAGTTTCTAAATTGTATGCCCCTTGGGGCAGAGGCTTGCTGTCTCCTTGTTTGCAAAGTGCCACGCTGCAACAATGCACCCATTCAATGTAATATTTGGGGGGAACATAATCAGATTGCCCGAGAGCAGGTCTTGCGCAACCTGACGTCTTCCAGATATTTTGGACTACAAAGCCTATGAGCACCGCCCGGCCTCCACCAAGGCTGTTGTGGGGGGCGGGATATCCTGTCTGATAACCCAGAGAACCTCTGCCAGTCAGTGTCAACAGTACTGAGCTACATGGAGCAATAGTCTTAACTCAACTTAAGGCTGTCTTCCTGTGTCGGAGTGGAGATATGATAATTATTCTACTAGCTTTCACTAGGCGTCCTTATCAGCTACATAAACAGTCCATTTCACAAGTGACTGTCCCTTTGGTCTCACTGGGATAGGGACAAGAGAGGACTCCTGCATGTTGAGGTCTAGCAACTTGAGCTTGTTCAAACGGGCCCTTTTAATGCATCCACAGACTGGGGTGTGTGTGTATGGGTGTGGGTGTGTGTGAAAGCAAACAGAATAAGGAATATAAAAAGTGCTTAAGTGGCACATAGATGTCAGTCATTCCCAACTGGGTGCCTTCTGGATGTTTTGCACTACATCTCCCAACAGCTTGATGGGAGTTGTAGTAGGCTAAGGTGACCAGATTTTTTTCAATGAATCCGGGGACACTTTTCAACTTCAATTGATTTTGTATTGTTATGGAAATCACGGGGGTGGGGTGGGGTGACGACACATCTTTAAAGTTGTTAAATGTTATAAATATTATGCATAAACGTATCTTTTCGACTTGACAGCTCAGGGAAGTTACCTAGTTTTAAAAATCATATAAAATCAACTCCAGTTTCCTCCATTCCAACACTATTTTGCCCTTGAAAGGGACTCCAGGAAGTGCCCAGAGGCACTTTGTTGGCCAAACCTAATCCCATCACCAGACCCACCCAGGTGGCAGAGGATGCAAAACCAGGACCTTATTGTTCTTTTCCTGTGGATACTCAAGAAGTTCCTCCTGGTACTTATCACACATTTACTTTTGCCCTGAACCATTACCCTTATTACAGGTAGGTAGCCGTGTTGGTCTGAGTCGAAGCAAAATAAGAAAATTCCTTCAGTAGCACCTTAAAGACCAACTAAGTTTATATTTTGGTATGAGCTTTCGTGTGCATGCACACTTCTTCAGATACACTAGAAACAGAAGTGTCAGACCCTATATATATACAGAGGGTGGTGGGTGGGAATGGGAGATGGGCTGATGGGAGTGGTAACAGGTTTACCACTCCCATCAGCCCATCTCCCATTCCCACCCACCACCCTCTGTATATATATAGGGTCTGACACTTCTGTTTCTAGTGTATCTGAAGAAGTGTGCATGCACACGAAAGCTCATACCAAAATATAAACTTAGTTGGTCTTTAAGGTGCTACTGAAGGAATTTTCTTACATTACCCTTATGTTAATCTTGTTTACCAGTATGTTAATATTGTATGTACCTCCCCTTTTCTGACGTTTAGCTATGTAACTATGATGTAGGAATGACACTTCTGAAATGCATTATGGGATTTTGGTGGGAAGCTTTAAAAGTTATTGTAACCCTGTTCTCAGTGAAACCATAATAATAATAATAAAAATCCTTCCAGTAGCACCTTAGAGACCAACTAAGTTTGTCATAAAAGGGACCCAGGTGGCGCTGTGGGCTAAACCACTGAGCCTAGGGCTTGCTGATCAGAAGGTCGGCGGTTCGAATCCCCGCGACGGGGTGAGCTCCTGTTGCTCAGTCCCAGCTCCTGCCAACCTAGCAGTTCAAAAGCACGTCAAAGTGCAAGTAGATAAATAGGTACCGCTACAGCGGGAAGATAAACGGTGTTTCCGTGTGTTGCTCTGGTTCGCCAGAAGCGGCTTTGTCATGCTGGCCACATGACCTGGAAGCTGTATGCCGGCTCCCTTGGCCAATAATGCGAGATGAGCACGCAACCCCAGAGTCGGTCACGACTGGACCTAATGGTCAGGGGCCCCTTTACCTTTACTAAGTTTGTCATAGGTATGAGCTTAAGAAGTGTGCATGCACACGAAAGCTCATACCTATGACAAACTTAGTTGGTCTCTAAGGTGCTACTGGAAGGATTTTTTTATTATTATTTTGTTTTGACTACGTCAGACCAACTACCTACGGCTACCTACCTGTAACCTGTTCTCAGTGTTTAGTCTTGGCTTGAACCTGTTGCGCAATAAACCTTGCTATTCCCGCAGTGGACCACGGGGTCTTGCCTGACGAGCTGGGTGGCTGAGCAGCCTCACACCCAGAATTTTCCCTAGCAGTACGGGGAATGATTTTTAAGAAACATTGATCACTATAAAATGTGCATTTTTGCTGGGTTTTTTTGGGGGGGAGAAAACCTGCAGTAGGATTACATCTCCCATCACCCCTGACCATTGACTGGGGCCGATGGGAGTTGGAGTCCATCAACATCTGGAAGGCCACAGCTTCCATACCCCTGGTCTAAATATATAATAATCCAGATACCAGTCTCCCCGCCCCGCCCCCTAAAATAAACCTTTGCAGGAATAATTATTTGCAATTATTCAAACCTGATTACAGCAGAGATATCCACGGCACAAAAACGTGGTTAGGAACATGAGCGAAACCCACTCACTTACAATTTTCCAGCTAATGTTAGTGCACTCTAACTCCCACCCACTGATAATATTCTGGAAAGGAAAACAGTGGTGGAGGTTTTAATCTAGGGCCCAGACACGACAATTTCAGCCCTCCTTCGCTTCCCATATACCGGTAGTTCTTGAGCAGATGTGATAAAGCCAGACATGTCTTTCTAATTAGTTTATTTTCATTTCCTACCTCCACCCTTCCTCCCCACTTAAAATAGCTGCAAACTGCCTTATTCACTCCTAAATTGAAACAAAGCAAGTCAATAAGAAGCCAGGTTTTAATTGCCCTGAATTAGTACACACCCAGCTACAAAGGGGAACGCCAGGGAACACCAAGAAGGAGGAAGCTACATTCCAGGAATATTAATTTACCCAATCAGGACTGGAAACTTGAGTGGTGAGATGTGATAGGTGTGCCTTAAATATTTCACTCTCTTTTAAAAGTATTGCTTCAGGACGGGAACATCCCAGGTTCAATCCTCAGCATCTCCAGGTAGAGCCACCTGTTCATGAATTAAGCGGCCAAATTTAATGATTTGCTTGGTTGCTTCAAGAGAGCAGCTGATCTGACCTGGCAATCTATCACAGTATTCCTCAACCTTGGGTTCCGAGATTTATCATCACCATCACCATCATCAATTAAATTTGTAGGCCACCTTTCATTTCTGTTTCTCAGGACAGTTCACAGCATAAGATAAAGTATACAGACACAAAATACAAGACAGAAACAAGAGCAACAAACTAATAAACCTCCTGGACTACATCTCTCACCATCCATCATAACTGGCCAGCTTAGCCAATGGTCAGTGTTATAAGAATTTTAAGGTCTCAAATATAGAATAAATATTCATAAACGCACACATCTGTCTGAAATAGTATGGGAGAGCGATCCTGAAGCCATTTTGACTCTCCCAATGACCGCAAATATTCCTCTGCAGTAAGGGAGAAAGCCTTCCCATTGTCTTTTTGCTTGCAAATCCTGTCTTAAGGGCGAATTTGTGTATGAATAGGCTGAACCTGTGACCAGGACTCGGGAACTAAAGTATTAACCATCACAAAATAATGGCCAGACTGCCCAGCTAATGCAACCAGTGACCATTATTAGGTATCCTGGTAGACATGATTTCTGCTGTAGACCGCCTGCTTCTGTGAGCTGTCTTGGGCTACAGGGTGGGCAATTTCAAAAGTCTATAATATAAAGGCTTGTGCACCATTGTTCTGATTTCCTCCTCCCTCCTGTGTGTGGTGAGTGAGAACCTTGTTGCAACAGTTCCTTTAATAAAGATCAGGCTTACTAGCTACTTTGCTTCTCAACATTCTCTGGTTGGCCTCTATTATTTCTACTACCGATAGGGAACCCACTTAAGGACTCTATAAGGCAGCATTTCTCAACCGCTGTTCCGCAGCACACTAGTGTGCCACGAGACGCTGGCTGGTGTGCCGCGACGTGCGGCGACGAGAAGGGCGATTTGCATTGTCACGTGCCTGGCGGCTGCCATTACCCAACGCTGACCCCCCGGAAAGGAAGCCGGCCGGGTCATGACGCGGGGCGAGCGCAGCTCTCAACAGCCACCACCACGGGAGGGTAGTTTTAGACAAACTTAAAGAAGCTGGATGGATGAGCTCAACCTGAAACTTGCTGAGCAAAGGATTGTGCTGGCAGAGAAATCAGCGGCTTGTGAAGCCTTATTACAGGAGATTGCAACCAACACAGCAATTGGCAAGTGTTTCTTACAGTCATAATTATATAGTCAATATAGGGCGGCACAGAGTTAATTTTTTTAACTTTTTTAATGGTGCCTCGTGATTTTTTTCATGGAACAAGTGTGCCTTGGCCCAAAAAAGGTTGAGAAACACTGCTATAAGGGCTCTGGAATACCCCATAAGCGAAAGGGAGCAGTTTTTCTTATAACAGTCAGGGATGATGGGAAATGTAGTTCAGCAGCATCTGGGGGTCAAAGGTGGTTGTTGTTGTCTTGACCATCATGGTCATAGCAACCGCAGAAAATAATAATACTATACTCTGGTTGTCCTTGGCATCCGTCTGTATGCAGAGACAATGGAGTGTGCCTCCGGGGGTGAAGTCAGATTGCCGTGCTAGCAGCAGTGAAGTGACCTCCCTGGGGTGCAAGTCTGGGCAGTGTGTATGGAGGTCCTGGGCTGCCCAGATGACAAGACCCTCCCCCCCCCAGCGGAGGCGCCCCTCACTGCTACGCCTGAGTAGGAAGAAGCACAAAGTGCGCTACGGAGCGAGTTGCCGGCGGTGGTGCTCCAGCACCCGGATCCGAGGATCCCGATGCTAGAGTGGCGGCGCCAGCAACCGTAGCTCGCTTTGTGCTTCTTCTTGCTCAGGCGGAGCGGCGAGGGGCGTCAGCGAGCGGGTTGCCGGTGGCGCTGCTCTAGCATCGGGATCCTCGGATCCGGGCGCTGGAGCACTGCCCGCCGGCAATCCACTCCGTAGTGCGACACGTGCGTCGTGACGCGTGACGGATGCCGCGGCAGGGTGCCTTTGGGTTTGCTGCCCCGGGCAGCCAGAAGGCTAGCAACGCCGCTGGATGGACCCACTATTGCTCTTGTTCACTCATTCCGCAGGAGCCTGTCTTTGCATGCAGAAGAACTTCCTAATTCACTGAGGGTTTGAGACCCATTGGCTACCCTCACCTGGTTGAGCCAGCCAGTTTGAAGCCATTTCCTGGGCTGACAGCTTCCGGGAGCCACAGGTGAGGTCTGAAGGTAGGGTGGTGACAACCAAAGGTGGACAAATGACCCCTGAAGGCGCATTGAATTTAATTATTATAAATTCAATAAGGAAGGAGGAGGAGGAGGAGGAAGTGTCTCCAGCAGAGGTATGACCTCTTCCCCAGCACTTCATACACCTCTATACATTGGTAAACTATTGAAAAACAGTGTTGACCAAAATATGTCTACATTTAAATATATCATAACTGTTCGGTTTCTGATAATTGGTTTTCATGGGAAAGTTACAGATTCTTGCTTCAAACAATTAACTCAAGGCAGTGTCAATTTACTCTTGGCAGAAAGCCAAGGTCTGCCTGGCCTGGCAACAGCTGTCTGATTGGTTAATGACCAGCACTGAACTCTGTTATCTAGGAATGCTAGCACAGTTGTTTCTAGGTGGGTGTTAGGAGTAGGAGTGCTGCGTATGGTTGGAGAGAGAGAGAGTAAGGTTTTATTTTGCTTTGCTTTGTATGCAGAAACTCTGCTGCTTTTATTTTCTTTTTAAAATTCCTGTAAATAGTTGTCCTGCGTCTAGCCGACTAGTCATTTCCACCTCAACTAGCTTCTGCGCTGTGCAGGAAAACTCTGCTACGTTTGGGCTAAAGCCACTAGAGCTATGCCTGACACTTCAAAATTCTAAGAATAACAACAATAACTATATACCAAAAAGTTAAAAAAGAATAAAGCCAAATATATTTTGAAATGCAAATGGTTAAGAGAACTAATACAAACAAAAGCATCCAGATAATTAAAAAAAAAAATCAAACCATCCAATTAAACCATTGTAATTTAGCATACAAGCCTCAATAACATTTATCATCAGCTTTTGGGCCCCCACTGCAAATCGTGTAACTGTCTGTCACGAATCTGTCAGAATCAGACAACAAATATGTGATTTCTGCTTGATCATCACCATCAGGTATCTTAACCATGTCAGGGGAAAAACCTTTGCCCTTGGTTCAGAATACAAGAAGCAGTGTATAAATGACGATAAAGATCTTCTGCTGCTTGGGCACTAAACATCGGTGCTGTTCTACTGGATTTTTTTTCCTGCAATGTGCCTCTAAATATTCTGACGGCATCATCTGAAGCCGCAAAGCCAGAAATGCTTTCTAAATGTACTAACGGGTAAATCATGTAGATAAATCTCAAATCCATGTGATAATTTAAGAAAATGCAACTGTGACAAGAACGGTTTATGGAATGCTTATAGATCTCGCTGAGCATATAAATCACCCAGATGAGATACACACACACACACACACACACACACACAGAGAGAGAGAGAGAGAGAGACAGTATATACTGTATATATATGAGAGTCTGAGTGAGGGCCTCTTTTTAATAACCTGCAGAAGTCTATCAAAAGCAAGCAATTTGCTACCCAAGTAGTCTCTCTGTGCAGCTATAGCTTCCATATTAAGAAGTTTAAAACAATACATAAACAAAACCATTAAAATAGAAGACTGTACTGGCACAATTCCAGTCTCCACTTTAATCCTAGCTGCCGGTGGGCAAACCAAGTAATATTTTGAGGATTTTGTTTTGAATAATTTCCAGCTGACTGGAGGCTCAGGTTCCCCAAAACTACATTGACCTGGAGTGACTTTTCTTCAGACAGTTTCGTACCAGCCAGAGAGACTTATTATTTTTAGTGATTGCTGTGCTCCTTCATTTACATCAGCCTTCTCCAACCTGGTGCCCTCCAGATGGTTTCAACTACAAATCCCACCAGCCATTGTAGCCAATAGTTAGGGATGATGGGAATTGTAGTCCACCAACATCTGTAGGGCACTGAGTTGGAAACGGTTGGTTTACACATCATTGTTTATTGTTGTTGCTGTACATCATGACACATCTTAATAAACTACTGGTAGAGGGCTCGATCCCCTTCATGGATCAATGCCTTGTCGTGGCGAAGGGGCTTGAATAACTCAGAGAAGCTATGAGCTATGCCATGCAGGGCCACCCAAGATGGACAGGTCATAGTGGAGAGTTTTGACTAAACGTGATCCACCTGGAGAAGGAACTGGCAAGCCACTCCAGTATCCCTGCCAAGAAAACTCCATGGACAAAGACAACAGGCATATAAAAGTTATGACGCTGGAAGATGAGCCCCTCAGGTCGGAAGGCGTCCAACATGCTACTGAGGAAGAGCGGAGGACAAGTACAAGTAGATTCAGAGCTGATGAAGCGGCTGGGCCAAAGCCGAAAGGACGCTCAGTTGCGGATATGCCTGGAAGCAAAAGGAAAGTCCGATGCTGTAAAGAAAAATATTGCATAGGAACCTGGAATGTAAGAACCATGAGTGGAGGTAAGCTGGATGTGGTCAAAAATGAGATGACAAGAATAAATATCGACATCCTGGGCATCAGTGAACTAAAATGGAAGGGAATGGGCGAATTCAGTTCGGGTGACTATCATATCTACTACTGTGGGCAAGAATCCCGTAGTAGAAATGGAGTGGCCCTCATAGTCAACAAAAGAGTGGCAAAAGCTGTAATGGGATGCAATCTCAAAAATGACAGAATGATCTCGATACGAATCCAAGGCAGACCTTTTAACATCACAGTAATCCAAGTTTATGCACCAACTACCGGTGCTGAAGAAAGTGAAATTGACCAATTCTATGAAGACCTACAACACCTTCTAGAAATGACACCAAAGAAGGATGTTCTTCTCATTACAGGGGATTGGAATGCTAAAGTAGGGAATCAAGAGATAAAAGGAACAACTGGCAAGTTTGGCCTGGGAGTTCAAAATGAAGCAGGGCAAAGGCTAATAGAGTTCTGTCAAGAGAACAAGCTGGTCATCACAAACACTCTCTTCCAACAACACAAGAGAAGACTCTACACATGGATATCACCAAATGGGCAGCATCGAAATCAGATTGATTATATTCTCTGCAGCCAAAGATGGAGAAGCTCTATACAGTCAGCAAAAACAAGACCTGGAGCTGACTGTAACTCAGATCATCAGCTTCTTATAGCAAAATTCCAGCTTAAACTGAAGAAAGTAGGAAAAACCACTGGGCCAGTAAGATACAATCTGGATCAAATCCCTTATGAATACACAGTGGAAGTGAGGAACAGGTTTAAGGATTTAGATTTGGTGGACAGAGTGCCTGAAGAACTATGGATGGAGGCTCGTAACATTATACAGGAGGCAGCAACGAAAACCATCCCAAGGAAAAGGAAATGCAAGAAAGCAAAATGGCTATCCAACGAGGCCTTACAAATAGCGGAGGAGAGGAGGCAAGCAAAATGCAAGGGAGATAGGGAAAGATACAGGAAACTGAATGCAGATTTCCAAAAAACAGCAAGGAGAGACAAGAGGGTCTTCTTAAATGAGCAATGCAAAGAAATAGAGGAAAACAATAGAATGGGGAAAACCAGAGATCTGTTCAAGAAAATTGGAGATATGAAAGGAGCATTTCGTACAAAGATTACCATAATCAAGGACAAAAGTGGTAAGGACCTAACAGAAGCAGAAGACATCAAGAAGAGGTGGCAAGAATACACAGAGGAATTATACCAGAAAGATATGGAGGTCTCGTACACCCCAGGTAGTGTGGTTGCTGACCTTGAGCCAGACATCTTGGAGAGTGAAGTCAAATGGGCCTTAGAAAGCACTGCTAATAACAAGGCCAGTGGAAGTGATGATATTCCAGCTGAACTATTTAAAATCTTAAAAGATGATGCTGTTAAGGTGCTACACCCAATATGCCAGCAAGTTTGGAAAACTCAGCAATGGCCAGAGGATTGGAGAAGATCAGTCTACATCCCAATTCCAAAGAAGGGCAGTGCCAAAGAATGCTCCAACTACCGCACAATTGCGCTCATTTCACACGCTAGCAAGGTTATGCTTAAAATTCTACAAGGCAGGCTTAGGCAGTATGTGGATCGAGAACTCCCAGAAGTGCAAGCTGGATTTCGAAAGGGCAGAGGAACCAGAGACCAAATAGCAAACATGCGCTGGATTATGGAGAAAGCTAGAGAGTTCCAGAAAAACGTCTACTTCTGCTTCATTGACTATGCAAAAGCCTTTGACTGTGTCGACCACAGCAAACTATGGCAAGTTCTTAAAGAAATGGGAGTGCCTGATCACCTCATCTGTCTCCTGAGAAATCTCTATGTGGGACAAGAAGCTACAGTTAGAACTGGATATGGAACAACTGATTGGTTCAAAATTGGGAAAGGAGTACGACAAGGTTGTATATTGTCTCCCTGCTTATTTAACTTATATGCAGAATTCATCATGCGAAAGGCTGGACTAGATGAATCCCAAGCCGGAATTAAGATTGCCGGAAGAAATATCAATAACCTCAGATATGCAGATGACACAACCTTGATGGCAGAAAGTGAGGAGGAATTAAAGAACCTTTTAATGAGGGTGAAAGAGGAGAGCGCAAAATATGGTCTGAAGCTCAACATCAAAAAAACCAAGATCATGGCCACTGGTCCCATCACCTCCTGGCAAATAGAAGGGGAAGAAATGGAGGCAGTGAGAGATTTTACTTTCTTGGGCTCCTTGATCACTGCAGATGGTGACAGCAGTCACGAAATTAAAAGACGCCTGCTTCTTGGGAGAAAAGCAATGACAAACCTAGACAGCATCTTAAAAAGCAGAGACATCACCTTGCCGACAAAGGTCCGTATAGTTAAAGCTATGGTTTTCCCAGTAGTGATATATGGAAGTGAGAGCTGGACCATAAAGAAGGCTGATCGCCGAAGAATTGATGCTTTTGAATTATGGTGCTGGAGGAGACTCTTGCAAGTCCCATGGACTGCTAGAAGATCAAACCTATCCATTCTTAAGGAAATCAGCCCTGAGTGCTCCCTGGAAGGACAGATCGTGAAGCTGAGGCTCCAATACTTTGGCCACCTCATGAGAAGAGAAGAATCCTTGGAAAAGACCTTGATGCTGGGAAAGATGGAGGGCACAAGGAGAAGGGGACGACAGAGGACAAGATGGTTGGACAGTGTTCTCGAAGCTACGAACATGAGTTTGACCAAACTGCGGGAGGCAGTGCAAGACAGGAGTGCCTGGCGTGCTATGGTCCATGGGGTCACGAAGAGTCGGACACGACTAAACGACTAAACAACAACAGAGGGCTCGATGCGCTCAGCCATTAGCTGACTTTATCTCTCCTGATTCTTGACTGAAAACTCATACTCTGGGATTCACTAAAGGAGTAAATTTGCTGGTTCTGGGTCTCCGTGAGTGATTGCTCCCCCAAGTTACAGATCTGCTCGGGGAGATAGTTTAGGAGCCAAGAGAGACCACAGACAGTGTGTTTCTGCTCTGTGAAGCACATCCCCGAATGGAGAGAAACATGCTAATTTCAGGAGGTGAGGCTGTGTTGTAGTGGAGGGGAAATCTGGGCCCAGAAAGTAATATGGGCTGGGCTGGCATGCCAGGCTAATTGACGGACTCCCTTGCCTTGGCAACTGAATGCAGAGATAATGACACTTCCAGGTTCATTTGGGTTTGGGGAGGGCGTTTCCAAGTTCATTTGTGGCAGATTAGCATAGGCTCAGAGAGTGGGAGGGGGAAAGAGTCAAGCAGAAGCTAGGTGCTACTTGTTCTTTTCTTTGATGTGGTTCCTACTTCACACCAGCTGCTCAGATGGTGATGCTTCTTTGCAAGACCCTTTGCATTCCTCATTAAAAGCTAAAGGTTGCAATTCGGCAGACTGAAGATCTTCTGTCAGAGCTCAGATGTGTTTTACAAGTTGAGTAAGTAAACACTGCTGACTCCCAGGAGATTGCAGTCCTAATAACAGCTGGGTATTGTGAGGCCTTGCTGCTGTTTCGAGGAGAGTGCGTGAATGATAACCAATAGATGCAGCTGGATGAATCTAAGAACATTCCTGTTTGTTCACCTGGGCATTTGCTAACTGAAATACATTGTTCCTGGCAGCCTGAAATTATTAGCTGCGAGAGTAAACAATTGGCTTTGTTCTTAAGTTTTAATCACCCACTCGTTTCCTGCCCTAGGCTCCTTGAGGAGGAAGGGCGGGATATAAGTTGAATATACATTAAAATAATAATAATAACGCAGAGCGGCCGCCAAGACCGCATAACGCTGGTCTTGAAAGACCTACATTGACACTCAGTACGTTTCCAAGCACAATTCAAAGTGTTGGTGCTGACCTTTAAAGTAAGGTTACCATATTTTTTTCCCAATAAATCCAGGGACACTTTTCAACTTTCTACTAAATCAGGGGTCTGCAACCTTTAAGACAAAAAGAGCCACTTGGACCCGTTTCCGAAGAAAAAAAATAAACTGGGAGCCGCAAAACAGGGACGTAATTAGAAATCAGAGGGCCCCATAGCAAAATTTGCTATGCCCAATAATCAATGCCCCAAAATGCCATAGAAAATTAATCAGGGCCCCAGTGTACCATAAATCATAATCAGTGCCTGATGTAAATAATAATTAATAATGAGGGCCCAATGTCATCCTCGTCATTATAAAAATAACTTTGAGTTTGGGCTGCCTTGATTACTGGGAATGGGCAAAACTCTGGCTCCCTTATTAGGACACCTGTATGGTTTCATGTGTGTTGCTCCCATCAAGTGAACTTATAAAATTTCCTCATATTGAATCAACCCATTAATACATCTACCTCAATCTCCTGACCAGGCCGGCAAGAGGCCACAGGCAGGCCACAGGCAGGAGCAGCAGCAGCAGCAAACACACGCTCCGAGCCCGCAAGCCTTTTCTGCTGCTGGGCGGGAAGAAGCGCGCCCGTTTAAAAAAATAAATAACTCCGCCCCCCGTGAGCCTATTGGCTGCAGAAATGCGGCGGGGAGGGGCTGATGCAGGGAGGGGGCCGACCACGCTCCCTGGGCTGCTAACGTCACCTTGCGTCCTTTGTGCACAGCGCACGTGCACAGCGGAGTTGTGGACTCCGGCGGGCGCCATGCGGGGCGCAGGCGCACAGCGCGCCGCCGCAGCTGTGTGCTCCGGCAACGGTGGGCACCGCGCGAGTGTCTGGCGGGCATGGCGGGTGCCGCCGCATGACTCAGGCGGCGCATGGCTCGGACGCCTCCTCCCCTCGTATCCGCTCCGGAGCCGCAGCAAAGGTGTAAAAGAGCCACATGCGGCTCCGGAGCCGCAGGTTGCAGACCCCTGTACGAAATAGATGAATTTTGCCAGGGGACTGTTTTGTAAATCCGGGGACTGTCCCTGGGAAACAAGGACGTCTGGTAACCTTACTTTAAAGCCCTAAATGGCCTCAGTCCTATATACCTAAAGAAGCGTCTCCACCCTCACTGAGGTCCAGCACCGAGGGCCTTCTGGCAGTTCCCTCGCTGTGTGAAGCCAAGTCACAGGGAACCAGGTAGAGGGCCTTCTTGGTAGTGGTGCCCTCCCTGGGAAACGCCCTCCCACCAGATGTCAAGGAGATAAACAACTACCTGACTTTTAGAAGGCATCGGAAGGCAGCCCTGTTTAGGAAAGCTTTTAATGTTTGATGTTTTATTGTGTTTTTTAATCATTTGTTAGGGACAGCGGGTGGCACTGTGGGTTAAACCACTGAGCCTAGGGCTTGCCGATCAGAAGGTCGGCGGTTCGAGTCCCCGCAACGGGGTGAGCTCCCGTTGCTTGGTCCCAGTTCCTGCCCACCTAGCAGTTCGAAAACACGTCAAAGTGCAAGTAGATAAATAGGAACCGCTACAGCGGGAAGGTAAACGGCGTTTCCGTGTGCTGCTCTGGTTCGCCAGAAGTGGCTTTGTCATGCTGGCCACATGACCTGGAAGCTGTACGCCGGCTCCCTCGGCCAATAACACGAGATGAGCGCCACAACCCCAGAGTCGGTCACAACTGGACCTAATGGTCAGGGTCTTTTGTTGGAAGCCGCCCAGAGTGGCAGGGGAAACCCAGCCAGACGGGCGGGGTATAAATAATAAATTATTGTTATTATATTTATAAGAAGCTGCCACGACAAGTCCCTACACTTCAGAATTTGCCATAACGCCACTGAGATCAAAGTACTCGCAAAGGCAGAAGAGCAGCATTTGGTGAAGACACTGGCAACCCTCGCCGGCAGAGGGAGGCCAGTTGCGGGTTCTGAAGCGGAGAAAAGGTTTGAAATGGAGCAAGGTGCTTCTGTAGCTACCAGAGCTGTAACTTCGCCAAAGGTTATTGTGCGGCATGTGAGGACTTGCACGAAGCAGCTGGATGTATTTGGAAATTTTATATAAAGAGATGTCTCCCTGGAGCAACGTGTTAAAAAACAACAACACGTACAGGCAAATACCAGAAGCAGTAAGAGCAATCATAGCTCTGGCATAAGGACATTGGAAGAGCATGGCTGCAGGAAGAGGGTCAAAGGGAGCCCATCTATTCCAGCATGCTGTTCTCACAGTGGCCCCCCAGATGGCCCCCAAGGGGAAGCCTGCAAGCAGGACCCCAGGGGCAGCAGCAACTCTCCCTGCTTGTGATTCACAAGCCTATTCCCCAAGGGATTGCACCCAAAAGTCCACGATCAGCCAGAGAAGAGTCGATGGAGGCAAAGTCCAGTGAAAGCAAGGCAGATCTTTATTTTTCTGTTGCAACAGAGTCCCTCCACCCCCTTGCCAGGAGGTGAGAGACCCAGAACAAAGATGTGTTGAAAGTACAGACCTTCGGCCCTGTCCACCCCCCTTAGCCAAAGACCACCCTAAGAAGCATCATACGTGCATCACAGAAAGAGGTGGTCTACCACATACATTTGAGAAGGTGGTTTCTCTCCTGTCTGCCAAGATACCTGATAAGTGTTTTACCGATTGCATTACCTGGGCAGTCTGGCCATTCTTTTGAGATGGTAAATATGGGGTTGCCATATGTCCTCTTTTTCCAGGACACGTCCTCTTTTTCATTGGTATGTAAAATGAGTGTTGTCATAGAGATCCGTAGTTAAAAGTAGAAGTTGGCAAATGTGTCTTTTTTTGCTCTTCAAAATACGGCAACCCTAGAAATACCTTAGTTCTTGAATCCAGGTCACAGTCCCACCCGATTCATAGACAAATATGCCCTTTAAACAGACTTTGAAGGGTTTGGAAGAGTAAGAACTATTGAGAAAGGTTTCTTTTCTGCAGAGGAAATATTTAGTCATTAGGAGAGCCAGGATGGCCTTTTGGGATTGTTCCGTGTGCTAAAAAGAATGTGTAATTTTCTCAGGGAATATTTCCTAAATTTTGAAGGGTTGAAGGATCGTTTTCCTGTGGAGTGTGTGTTTACCCTAATTTTTTTATAACAGTGGCTGTGAAGGGTGGGGAGAAAAGCCCTCTTCAGCCTGTGAGATAAGAAAATAGCAATTTATAGTAGAAGAAGAATACAAGCAACTGGATCTACCATGGAGCAGCTTTGAAGTGACAAGGATATAAAAGTTTATTCGAAATGTGGCAAGCTTCCCAATTACACAAACATTCAGCCAAGAATATAAAACCAATAGAAGCTAATACTGTAGCTAAATTCTAATTACCCATTCATACATACAAAAGAAGCAGAGTTGCTAGGGGGGAAGTAAAAACCCAGCCAGATTCAGAGGAGTATAACATACTTATATTGAGAGGTCGGACGTAACGCCCAGGCACATTGCACTAATACTAATTAATCATACCAGCACAAGGCTAATTTCACCTGGGCAAGGTAAATTCTTGACTGTGGCTAGTTGCCAATGGCAGGCGACCTCAGATTCCTGTTTGGCTATAAAAGTAGCCTTGGTCAAGCGATACATCTTGTCTCTACCAGCTCTTGTGCTGCTGCTAAGTTTTGACCGCAGCTTGGTCTGCCAGCTCAGTCAGCCACCGAGGGGGTTAACAGTTATGATGCTGCTAAGGCGGAAGAGCAGGTGGAGGCAATAAAAGCTGGCAACCCTGAGGCCCATCCTTTTAAGTGCCACCCTCTGCTTCATCCCACAGAACTTGCGTCAGAGGGTGTGGCACAGTGGCTGGGAACCGCAGCGAGGGAGAGTGATCTCATGTTCGGGTCCTGTTTGTGGGTTTCCTCACAGGTATTTGGTCGGCCACTGTGAGACCCGGGTGCTAGACTAGATGGGTCATTGCCCTGACTGTGGTATGGGGTATTCCAGAGCCCGTACAGAGTCCGTAAGTGGGTTCCCTATCGGTAGTAGAAATAATAGAGGCCAACCAGATAATATTGAGAAGTAAAGCGGCTAGTAAGCCTGATATTTATTAAAGGAACTGTTGCAACAAGGTTCTCACTCACCACACGCAGCACACTCCATTGTTTCTCCATACAGACGGATGCCAAGGACAACCAGAGTATAGTATTATTATTTTCTGCGGTTGCTATGACCATGATGGTCAAGACAACAACAACCACCTTGGACCCCCAGGTGGTGCTGGACTACATTTCCCATCATCCCTGACTGTTATAAGAAAAACTGCTCCCTTTCGCTTATGGGGTATTCCAGAACCCGTATAGAGCCCTTAAGTGGGTTCCCTATCGGTAGGAGAAATAATAGAGGCCAACCAGAGAATGTTGAGAAACAAAGTAGCTAGTAAGCCTGATCTTTATTAAAAAGGATATTGTATATTGTCTCCCTGCTTATTTAACTTATATGCAGAATTCATCATGCGAAAGGCTGGATGAATCCCAAGCCGGAATTAAGATTGCCGGAAGAAATATCAACAACCTCAGATATGCAGATGACACAACCTTGATGGCAGAAAGTGAGGAGGAATTAAAGAACCTTTTAATGAGGGTGAAAGAGGAGAGCGCAAAATATGGTCTGAAGCTCAACATCAAAAAAACCAAGATCATGGCCACTGGTCCCATCACCTCCTGGCAAATAGAAGGGGAAGAAATGGAGGAAGTGAGAGATTTTACTTTCTTGGGCTCCTTGATCACTGCAGATGGTGACAGCAGTAATGAAATTACCGGTAAAAGACGCCTGCTTCTTGGGAGAAAAGCAATGACAAACCTAGACAGCATCTTAAAAAGCAGAGACATCACCTTGCCGACAAAGGTCCGTATAGTTAAAGCTATGGTTTTCCCAGTAGTGATGTATGGAAGTGAGAGCTGGACCATAAAGAAGGCTGATCACCGAAGAATTGATGCTTTTGAATTATGGTGCTGGAGGAGACTCTTGAGAGTCCCATGGACTGCAAGAAGATCAAACCTATCAATTCTTAAGGAAATCAGCCCTGAGTGCTCCCTGGAAGGACAGATCGTGAAGCTGAGGCTCCAATACTTTGGCCACCTCATGAGAAGAGAAGACTCCCTGGAAAAGACCCTGATGTTGGGAAAGATTGAGGGCACTAGGAGAAGGGGACGACAGAGGATGAGATGGTTGGACAGTGTTGTCGAAGCCATAGCTGCCAAGAAGAAGCCTATTCAGCATAAGGGAAAATCCCTTAAAATAAGGGATAACTTGGCAGCTATGGTCGAAGCTACGAACATGAGTTTGACCAAACTGCGGGAGGCAGTGCAAGACAGGAGTGCCTGGCATGCTCTGGTCCATGGGGTCACGAAGAGTTGGACACGACTAAACGACTGAACAACAACTATTAAAAAGGAACTGTTGCAACAGGGTTCTCACTCACCACACGCAGGAGGGAGGAGGAACTCAGAACAATGGTGCAGAAGCCCTTATATAGACTTTTGAAATTGCCCACCCTGTAGCCCAAGACAGCTCACAGAAGGAGGCGGTCTACAGCAGAAATCATGTCTCCCAGGATACCTGATAATGGTCACTGATTGCATTAGCTGGGCAGTCTGGCCATTATTTTGTGATGGTTAATACTTTAGTTCCCGAGTCCTGGTCACAGGCTCACCCTATTCATACACAAAATCGCCCTTAAGACAGGATTTGCAAGCAAAAAGACAATGGGAAGGCTTTCTCCCTTACTGCAGCGGAATATTTGCGGTCATTGGGAGAGTCAAAATGGCTTCAGGATCGCTCTCCCATACTATTTCAGACAAATGGTTAATATATTTAGACTAGTGTAATTCAGCCCGTTGAGTAAACGGGCGCTAGAACATCCCAGTGGTTAGAGAACATGGGTGTGCAATTATCATAGAATTGTATAGAGTTGGAAGGGAACCCTAGGGGTCATCCAGTCCAATCCCCTTGCAGCCCACCCATAAGGTATTTCCCTGTTCCTCCTTCCTTGCTGCAGCGCCTCAAGTTTCCCCTCTGAATCCTTGCAGAGCCAGTGGCTAGAGAACATGGGTGTGCAGTGATCACAGAATTGTATAGAGTTGAAAGTTACCCCCAGGGGTCATCCAGTCCAACCCCCTGCAATACAGGAGTCTCAGCCAAAGCATGCCTGACAGATGACCCCATCCAACCTCTGCTTGGAAACCTCCAACATTAACCTATCTCTGCTTCACTTCTCTCCCCCCCCAAATCCCCCCAATTATCATAGAATTGTGTAGTTGGTAGTTGGAAGGGAACCCCAGGGGTCATCCAGCCCAACCCTCAACAGCCCATACGATATTCCCTCCCTCCCCCTCTGCTGCAGCACCTCAAGTTTCCTCTCTCCAGAGCCACCCTATCCACCCTTCCCCCCCTCAGAATGACAATTAATTTTCCCCAACCCTCCCCGCCCCCAATATCAATCTCAGCAGCCACAGCATCCCTCCCCACCCCCACCTTAATAGTCGCAGCTTCACACACACACACACACACACACACACACCACCCCTTTTCCCGCCTCAGTTTCCCCTCAATGTCTCCCCACACACAAACCCACTACCCTCCTTCCCCGACCTGCTTCAGTTTCCCCTCCCCTCGAGTCCTTTCCCCTCCCCACGAAGGGTCGTGGGATGATACCTCATATCTATTTCTTCCCCTCCCTCCCTCCCTCTCTCTCACCTGCTACAAAGTTTTTGAAAGCAGCCTGGAACAGCGATTTGGAGGGAAACCTCCTGCTAAAAACTACAACTCCCAGCATGCCAAGCGGTAGCTTCCGCGTTCTGAGCCCTTGCAAGTCCCTCCTTGCTTTGTGGGCGTTGTAGTTTCCCTTCCCCTTCCCCTCCTCCCAACGTCCTTAGAGACTGCCGTTTGCAGCTGTTTGCCGTGGTTTTTTTCCCTTTCCCTTCCCCTCCTCTCACTGTGTTATTAGAGACGGCTGTTGCCAGGGGCCGGGCCGTGGCGGGCCAGGAGCGCGTCCTGCTCAACTGTGGGTGGCTGGAGGAGGTGCACAGAGAAGTGGTGAGACAGCGGTAGCCTTGGGGGGGGGGGGAGGCGGAGAGACGCTGGGAACTGATCAGGAAGAGGAGCAGAGAGAGCTGCCTCAGCCTGTAAGCCTTTGAGATGCAACCAACTGCAAATGGCCACGTGCAGTCTCTGCTGTCCAATCCCTGTGTCTCTGGGGGACATGCGCAGTGACCCAGGGACACACGGGACAACTGGACGCAGGCACAACATGGACATTATTATATAGGACTAGTGGATTTTAGCCCGTTTAAAAACGGGCGCTAGAGGAAGCGGCCTGCCGGGACTGGCTTGGCGGTGGCGGGTCTTCCCGCCACCACCAAGCCAGTTCGCAGCGGGGGCTTTTCGCCGTTTGCCTTCCCCTGAGGGGGAGGCAAACGGCGAAAAACCCCGCCGCGCCGCAATTCGGCTCCGGGACTGGCTTGGCGGTGGCGGGTCTTCCCGCCACCACCAAGCCAGTCCGCAGTGGGGGTTTTTCGCCGTTTGCCTTCCCCTGGGGGAGGCAAACGGCGAAAAACCCCGCCGCGCCGCAAATCGGCTCCGGGACTGGCTTGGCGGTGGCGGGTCTTCCCGCCACCGCCAAGCCAGTCCGCAGCGGGGGTTTTTCGCCGTTTGCCTTCCCCTGGGGGAGGCAAACGGCGAAAAACCCCGCCGCGCCGCAATTCGGCTCCGGGACTGGCTTGGCGGTGGCGGGTCTTCCCGCCACCGCCAAGCCAGTCCGCAGCGGGGGTTTTTTCGCCGTTTGCCTTCCCCTGGGGGAGGCAAACGGCGAAAAACCCCGCCGCGCCGCAAATCGGCTCCGGGACTGGCTTGGCGGTGGCGGGTCTTCCCGCCACCGCCAAGCCAGTCCGCAGCGGGGGGTTTTCGCCGTTTGCCTTCCCCTGGGGGAGGCAAACGGCGAAAAACCCCGCCGCGCCGCAATTCGGCTCCGGGACTGGCTTGGCGGTGGCGGGATGTTCCCGCCACCGCCAAGCCAGTCCGCAGCGGGGGCTTTTCGCCGTTTGCCTTCCCCTGGGGGAGGCAAACAGCGAAAAACCCCGCCGCGCCGCAATTCGGCTCCGGGACTGGCTTGGCGGTGGCGGGATGTTCCCGCCACCGCCAAGCCAGTCCGCAGCGGGGGGTTTTCGCCGTTTGCCTTCCCCTGGGGGAGGCAAACAGCGAAAAACCCCGCCGCGCCGCAATTCGGCTCCGGGACTGGCTTGGCGGTGGCGGGAAAAAGGGGAGGAATTCCTCCCCTTCTTCCCGCCGCTGCCAAGCCAAAGCGGGCCTCCCTCCGCGCCCGCTGCCGCTTCGGCTTCCTCGGGTTCCCCGAGGAAGCGCCGTCCCATGCCGGAGGTGTGCGGCAAGGCTGCCGGGGGGGGGGAGCGCTTCTCTCCCCCGCCGCCTCACCGCGCACCTCCAGCATGAGACTGGGCTTCGGAGCGGCGGTTGGCGGAGCGGCAGTTGGCTGTTCCCTGTGTCCCGAGAGCACGGGTCCAATCCCTGTGTCCCTGGTTGTCCCTCCGTCCAATCCCTGTGTCTCTGGGGGACATGCGCAGTACCCCAGGGACACACGGGACATCTGGACGCAGGGACAACATGGACATTATTATATAGGATATGTGTGCGTTTATGAATATTTATTCTATATTCGAGACCTTAAAATTCTTATAACATGATCCAACAGGTTGTTCTCATCTAATATGAATAAACAAGCATCCTTCTTAACTTTTCTGACCATCTCCAAGCACCCCACCTCTGCACACCCACAGAATATTGCATATATACAGAAGCACCTCTCTCTTAGGCAAGTACCAGAAGCTTAATCTGCCATGTTTGGTTATTGAGAGGGCGGCTTTTTTTGTTTGTTAAGAGGCAGCTGGTGGGCAGAACTGGGGGCGATATGAGTCAGAGGGTTTAGTCTCCCAATTCTGGATCCACACGTCCTTCCACAGTGGGGACATTGGTTTCTGGGCGGGAGTTGATCACGGTGAGGGTTTGCTAAGCGTGCCTTCCTCCTAGCACGTTTCTCCTTTGTGTCCTGAGTTCGATTGTCTTCAAAGCCCATGACACCTTTGGTAAAGGCTGTTCTCCAACTGGAGCGCTCGCAGGCAAGTGTTTCCCAGTTATCAGTGTTTATACTACTTTTTAAAGATTTGCCTTTAAACCTCTTTTGTTGACCACCAGCATTACGCTTTCCATTTTTAAGTTCAGAATAGAGCAGTTGCTTTGGAAGATGATCATCAGGCATCTGCACAACATAACTAGCCCAACGAAGTTGATGTTGAAGAATCATTGCTTCAACACAGGTGATCTTTGCATCTTCCAGTACACTGATATTAGTTCGCCTGTCTTCCCAAGTGATGTGTAAAATTTTTTGGAGACACCGTTGATGGAATCTTTCGAGCAGCTGGAGATGGCGTTTATAAGTGGTCCATGTTTCACAAGCACATAGTAAGGTTGGTAGTACAACAGCATTGTAAACAAGCATTTTGGTTTCCCTGCGAATGTCCTGGTCCTCAAACACTCTGCACTTCAATCAGGAGAAAGCCGCACTCGCAGAACTCAGGCGATGTTGGATTTCAGCATCAATGTTGGCCCTTGTGGAAAGATAACTGCCTAGGTAGGAGAAATGATCGACATTTCCCAACGTTACACCATTGAGTTGGATTTGTGGCACTGCAGAGTTCTTATTAATTATACTTTAATAACAACAATAGAGTTGTATTATTATTAACAGCTATGATAACACTGTTGTAAATATCAATTATAAGAACTCTGTTGGCAACATCAAAAAGATTAATATCAATATCTATTTGAATACTTGGGAAGCCCATGATTCATAAGTACACCTGGATACGCAAACATATAAATGCATAATAAAAAAAATGATTTTTAATGGGAAAAGTTACAAAGCACGTGCTTAAATCACCCTACCTTTGAAAACAAATAGACTTCAAAAAACCAAACCAACACTTTAAAAAAGGGTTTCCCCCAGCTTGAGCTGAAAGGCACTCTGCCCATGCTCAGAAACGCTGGTGGCTGTCATATATGTATGCTGCTTGGATTAATTAAAGGGCTCATAAATGCTTTTAAATAAGTATATGAAAGTACTCTCGCACCAAAGGAAAAGGAATTTAAGTACTCTGTAATTTCGTATAGCGACCATTCACTTTTTTCTTGATAGTGTTTGATTTGTAAAAAGCTTAAATAAATGTTTATTATTTTTTTAAATAAAAAGTACGCACACATTCCCCGCACCGCTCCAAGAATTTCGTGGAGTCTCAAGCTACCATTGAGGGAAAAAAACCTCTCTGAGGAAACCCCGCCCCCAGAAGGGAAGGGGTCGGAGTGGGCGTGGCCTTATTGACCCATATCGCTCCGCCCCCATTGGCTGCTCCCATTCCCCCTCCCTCCACGCGGTCCTCCAGTATCCCAGAATGCCGCCGTTCCCGGAAGTGGCGCGCTTTCCCTCAACCGAGAAGAGAGAGAGAGAGGAAGAGGGGAGGTGGGTGACAAGTCGAGCGTCGCAGCGCAGGCCGGGATGGAGGAGGACGAGCTGGACTTGGCCGACGAGCTGGAGGATGCCCTGCAGCTGGCGCCGGAGGTGCAGTTGGCCATCGAGCAGGTAAGGGAGAACCGGGCGGGAGACGGTGAGGGGAAGGGGGCGGGGTTCGGCCCATGGCGGGGGCGGGACAGTGCATGCTAATATGGGAGTTCGTGGTAGGCGGGGCTCCCGTAGTCCCTAAGCGATTGGGCGGAGTGTACGTAAGGGGGCGGGACTGTGTATGCTAATATGGGGGTTCTGCTGTGGGCGTGGTTATTTAGTTCCTAAGCGATTGGGCGGAGTGTAAGGGGGCGGGGCTATGCATGCTAATATGGGGTTATGTGGTGGGAGGAGGCTCCTGTATCTCCAAAGAGATTGGGTGAAGTGTGAGTAAGGGGCGGGGCTCTGTATGCTGATATGGGGGTTCTGTGTGGGGAGGGGCTGTAGGGAATGTGGCGGGGGGGGGTGCCTTAAATTGAGGGGGGTCTATTTTGGTGTCTTTGAGGAGAGGGACGTTGTGGGGTGCTGCTTATTTTGGGGAGGTGGTCAAGTGCTGGTTGAATGACAGGCTGCTGGATAGGCGACCCCCTGTCCATAAGGCAGAGGCTTGACAGGCGTATGTCAAGAATGCTTTGATGGTGTTTCCTGGCAGGGGGTTGGACTGGATGGCCCTTGTGGTCTCTTCCAACTCTATGATTCTAGGCAGCAGTTTATTATTTATTTGCTGCAATTATATAGAACAGAATAATTTAGAATACTGTAGAATCATTTATCAACCATACTTGGAATTTTGCCTCGACTACATTGCAATGTAAAGAAAAATGTACCTCATACAAACACTATTCCCCTCACAATACAACAGCACAGTGAAAAAGCCACATACCACCAATTGACCTCCTTTTCACCCACAACTACAGATTCAACAATTTGATGGCACAAGGGAAAAAGCTATTCCTGTGCCTATATCCCACCCTTTTTATATACTGAGCTCAAGGTGATGTACATTAGTATTACTGTAATTATTTATTAAATTGTGGCTCAGGGAGCAACCAGGGTGGGTGGGTGTATATTGATGCTTTTGAATTATGGTGCTGGAGGAGACTCTTGAGAGTCCCATGGACTGCTAGAAGATCAAACCTATCCATTCTGAAGGAAATCAGCCCTGAGCGCTCACTGGAAGGACAGATCGTGAAGCTGAGGCTCCAATACTTTGGCCACCTCATGAGAAGAGAAGACTCCCTGGAAAAGACCCTGATGTTGGGAAAGATTGAGGGCACTAGGAGAAGGGGATGACAGAGGACAAGATGGTTGGACAGTGTTCTCGAAGCTACGAACATGAGTCTGACCAATCTGTGGGAGACAGTGCAAGACAGGAGTGCCTGGCGCGCTCTGGTCCATGGGGTCACGAAGAGTCGGACACGACTAAACGACTAAACAACAACAACAATGTAGAGCAGGGGAGGGGGGAGAGTTTGTCATGAGCATATGCAGCCAGAGAATTCAGTTTGCAAATGCGCCTACAAAGCTTGGCTTCCCCCCCAAAGGTTGACGCAATGGTTGCGGAGTGAAGGATTAAAATGCCAAGGGAGGTCAGTGCGACCTGGCTGTGTTTACTTGGTCAAGTGGAATGAGTTTAAGGACCGTTCCCCTTTGAAACAGACATTAATGCGAAGAACCTGCTTGGGGGTCTTAGTTCGGTAGTAACAGTAGCATATAAATACAGTGGTACCTCGGTTTATGAACACAATTGGTTCCGGAAGTCTGTTCATAAACTGAAGCGTTCATAAACTGAAGCGAACTTTCCCATTGAAAGTAATGGAAAGTGAATTAATCCGTTCCAGATGGGTCCGCGGCGTTCATAAACTGAAAATTCATAAACCGAGGTGTTCATAAACCGAGGTTCCACTGTAAAGGGAAACAAGCAAGATGCACCAAACAACTCAAAACAAACACGTAGTGATTTAAGATTAGGAGGGACAGGAGGACACTGGGATTGGAAGCAGATAGTGGGAATGTGTTTGCATGATGGAGGAGCCGGGGAGTAGGTAAGGTGAGGCTGAGCTGGCTTGGAGAAGTTTTTGCTGGTGAAGCAGAACTTGGGGAGAATGGAGGGAGAGGTAGGGAAGCCTGAAGCAGCCTCTGTGCAGGCCAGGGTGGGATGCTGACCCCTCTTTTCCACCCTTTCTCCATAACCAAGGAGGGAAGGAATTTGATTAGGGTTGCCAGACTCAAGAGAGGACAGAACCTCTGTGCCTTTAATTGCCCTGCTCTCTTTTGAGTCTGGAAACCTTAAAGAGAAACCAGCAGACCCTTTGCTTGGAAATTAAACAAAAGGTCTGCTAGTTTCTCTTTAAGGTTTCCAGACTTCTGGAAGACTCCAGGCTTCCAGAGAGCAGGGCAATTAAAGGCACAGAAGTCCTGTCCTCTACTGAGTCTGGCAACCCTAAATGTGATCCATATCCCAAAATCCATTGCACAGCCCCTCTTTTTTTACCCTGCTGCTGGACATTTGCTGTTTTTTTTGCACAGCGTGTGTTGCTGTCTTTCTTTTGGTCTTTTATTTGAATTAAAAAAAAATCCTTCAGTAGCACCTTAAAGACCAACTAAGTTTTTATTTTGGTAAGAGCTTTCATGTGCATGCACACTTCTTCAGATACACTGGAAGCAGAAGTGTCAGACCCTTATATATATATATACAGAGGGTGGTGGGGGTGGGTGGGAATGGGTGATGGGCTGATGGGAGTGGTAAACCTGTGGATGGCTGTTAAAGGCGGCTGATGGCTGCAATTAGTCCTGGGGGGGGGGAAGCAAGGGCTGAGGCGCTAAAGAAAGCTTGATCATGCATAATGAGATAAGAATCCGATGTCTCTATTCATCCCAGGTGGCTCCATGGTTTTAAGCTTGGTAATGAGTTCCAATTCAGCAACTTCTCTTTCCAGTCTGTTCCTGAAATTTCTCTGTAATAAAACAGCTGTTTTGAGATCTTGTATAGGATGTCCTGGGAGATTGAAGTGTTCTCCTACTGGTTTCTCATTTGAATTGTTATGGTTTGAGGTTTTTATTGTTGGTTTTAATGTAAGTCACAAGTCACCATTCATTCATTCATTTATAATCCCACCTTTTTCTCCAAGGAGCTCAATGGTCTCTTTCTCTTTCTCTCTCATTTAATCCCCACAAAAACCCTGTGGGGTAGGTTAGGCTGAGAGGCAGTATGACTCGCCCAGGGTCACCCAATGAGCTCCGTGGCCAAGTGGGAATTTGAAACCCAGAGTCTCCCAGGTCATAGTCCAACACTCCATGCCGTAGACTAGAGGCTCTTTTGTAAGAAAAACAATAGTAACTTCAGTCCTTTTTCGTGACCCCTAGGTGTTTCCGAGTCAAGATCCATTGGACCGAGCTGACTTCAACGCTGTGGAATACATCAACACGCTTTTCCCAACTGAGCAAGTGAGTTGCGTCCTCTGTGCACGGCGACACAATTGTGAAAAACAGTTTCTTCTTTTACCCCGTTTTTCTGCTGATAGATTCATAAGAGATTCACAAAACAACAGTAAAACGTTGGAGAGTTTCCCTTGCCTCCCAGCAGGGGTGATCAAGTTCTGGGGTCCATCGATGGTTTATCCATTGCCTTCTAAATATCTTTATCGAGGGAATTTCTGCAAAAGACAAATAAAAGCTGCTAAAAACACAAAAGCAAAATGGCAAAAAAGACAGTCATGGAAATGTATAATCAGCGCAAAAACAAAACTATGCCGTGATAAATCCCTGAAACGAGATATTGATAAGGTGAATAATACTAAAACTCAACTAATTACTCAAAGAAACATCATAATAGGTTTAAATTTCCCAAAAGAAACTGGGATATAGAAAAGACATGAATATCTCAAAATAACCTCTAAATAAAGTAAACCTTGACGAGCTGCCGGCTAAGTGACTCGTTCAGTCTGAACAATGGCATCATACCATCACAACTAGGAGAGCTTTTACAGCCCTTTACTTAATCTTTTCTAAGAGCAATGATATTCATTAGTTGAATTGTCCCATAGGTTAGCTAACCTTTAGTTTAAACAGCAATAGTCTTATCTCGGGGAAATTTATCCCTGACTGCTATGTAATTTTCAATTCCTGTTTAGTTTTGATTATAAGGAAACCTCAGCCCCTTAACATTTTCCTTCTGAGGAAACAGATAGAGCTTTTCCAGTGAAATGAGTCATTTAGCCGGCAGCTCGTCAAGTTTTACTTTATTTAGAGGTTATTTTGAGATATTCATGTCTTTTCTATATCCTAGTTTCTTTTGGGTTGGGAAATTTAAACCTATTATGTTTCTTTGAGTAATCATTAGTTGAGTTTTAGTATTATTCACCTTATCAATATCTCGTTTCAGGGATTTATCACAGCATAGTTTTGTTTTTGCACTGAAAAACACAAAAGCAGCAAATACAGTTAAGGCAAGACTAAAAAGGCTGCAGCTGTCATCCTATCCAGCTAGCTTAGCCTGTGGCAAGGGATGATGGGAGTTGTAGTCCAGGGTTGGGAATGATGGTCGGAGGGAGAGAGCCTGGTTTTTGTCTCTGTAGCTTGTCTCATTTTGCTGTGCCTTATTTGTCCACTAGAGGCCACCATTCTTCTGTTAAGCAAGATCAGAACATAGGAGGCTGCCATAGACTGTGAGTGTCTGCGGCTTCCACCATATATAAAAACATAACAAAACATGAAACATTAAAAAACTTCCCTGTACAAGGCTGCCTTCTTGTAAAGGCTTATCTTCTTGACTCAGAGGATGTATAACTCCATACCCTCCAACATTTCTCTGATGAAAACAGATACATCCTAAGGAAAAGTAGGACATTCCGGGATCAAATCAGATCCCGGCTTCTGTAAATCCGGGACTGTCCCTGGAAAACAGGGACACTTGGAGGGTTTGCCAACAGGCAACATGCTCTTCTCGGCCAAATCCCCATTCTGCTGACATTACATATACAGCTAAATAACTACGCCCCCCTCCTCTTCTCTTTATTTGACAGTCTTTGGCAAACATTGATGATGTGGTGAACAAGATCAAGCTGAAAATAAGGTAAGCAGGAGGGCTGTTTTAAAAATTATTATCAATGGGGCTGGTGTGGGGTGGTAAAAGCTGCTGTTCCTTTAGACTAGGGAAGGGGCTGACCGTCTTTGTCCCAACGTAACCTCAGCCAGCCTGCTGGAAATGGCACAGCTGAAAAACACGGATAAGATAAAAGGCTCATAGCCTCTCTCCTAAGGAAAGGGTAATGGTTGCTTCCTTCTGACTCGTGGAGTGATTGCTGTGATGACAGAGGAGCCGGCTCCTCTGGAGTGAGGCAGGCTTGCCTCGATTCAGGAGCGTAGCTATTTTTTTTATTTATTTAAACCACTCCCTTATTCAAAACCAATCTGCAAGCTGTGTGTGAAAATCCGACATGGAAACAGCGAAACGGTATAAAAGCTTGTGACTGTAAATTGTGGCCGACTCCTGAAATTGCGGGAATAGCAGCGAATGTGGAATTGTCGTCTTGCATTGCGATAACCCAGGCATCCCCAAACGTCGGCCCTCCAGATGTTTTGGACTACAATTCCCATCATCCCTGACCACTGGTCCTGTTAGCTGGGGATCATGGGAGTTGTAGGCCAAGACATCTGGAGGGCCGCAGTTTGGGGATGCCTGCGATAACCCTTGCTGGAACCTTGTAGCAAAGAGCGTGTAAGAAGTCGAATAAATATTATTAATAAGGAAAACCGAGGTTTCCAGTAAACCAGTAATTAAATAACAGGAACCCAGTAATAACCAGGCTCATTCCTGCAGGTCAGGGAAAGCCTGGGCAAATAGTTATTGGGGGTGGGGTGGGCGGTGTTCAAGAAACTTTACCCAGAGTAAAGGTAAAGGTAAAGGTAAAGGGACCCCTGACCATTAGGTCCAGTCGTGACCGACTCTGGGGTTGCGCGCTCATCTCGCATTATTGGCCGAGGGAGCCGGCGTATAGCTTCCAGGTCATGTGGCCAGCATGACAAAGCCGCTTCTGGCGAAACCAGAGCAGCACATGGAAACGCCGTTTACCTTCCCGCTGTAGCGGTTCCTATTTATCTACTTGCATTTTGACGTGCTTTCGAACTGCTAGGTTGGCAGGAGCTGGGACCAAGCAACGGGAGCTCACCCCGTCACAGGGATTCGAACCGCCGACCTTCTGATCAGCAAGCCCTAGGCTCAGTGGTTTAGCCCACAGCGCCACCTGGGTCCCCAGAGTAGACCTGTTTAAATCAATGCAACTAACTTAGTCATGTTCGTTAATTTCAATGGATCTGTAACTGCCCCGTGTCTTTTCAAGAACATAGGAAGGCTGCCTTCGAGTGAGTTAGACCTTTGCTTGGTCCACACTGCTGGGCAGCGGTGGCTCTCCAGGGTTTCAGTCTGGGCCCCTGCAGGGAATATCTCTCCCAGCCCACCTAGATAGACTGGTGATTGACCTGGGGACCTTCTGCCTGCTGAGCAGAAACTCTACCACTGAGCTGCAGCACTTCCTCTGCACAGGAAGCTGCTGACGGGTGATGATTCTCATGTGGCCTCCTCTTTTGTTGTCGCTCTGGCTGCCTGCTTGCTTGTCTGCCCCTTCCCTGCTCCCTGCCTCCGGGAAGTTCTCACGCAGGGCGCGATTGCAGACAGGCACCCGGAGGTAAAGGCAATCTCCTCCTTTCTGTTGGGAAAAGAAAGGAAACTTAAGCAAGGTTTGCATCTTTGAGCCGGTGTGTTGTAGTGGTTGGAGTGTCTGACTAGGACGCTCCTGGGAGACCAGGGTTCAAATCGCCTCTCGGTCATGAAGCGCACCGGGTGATCTTGGGCTAGCCATTGTTTCTTGACCGACCGAACCTACCTCGCAGGGTTGCTGTTTGGGTGAGATAAGGAGGCGGAAGACTGTGTGTGCCGCCTTGAGGTGGGATAGAAATGCAATAAATCAAATAATACAGGAGCGGGATTTCTTTTAACTCTCCATGGGACTGGTATACAGTGCTGGAATATTTATTTTTAGAATATTGAAACAGCACGGTTTTCCCTTCCCTAAAATGATCTCTTAAACAAACTGTAAAAAAAGAAAGAAAAAAGAAATCTGATGCTGAACATCAACCTTCAGGCTGTCTCCCTTCTTTCTTTCTTCCCCTTTGCAGGCGTTTGGATGATAACATCCGGACCGTGGTGAGAGGCCAGACAAACGTCGGGCAGGATGGCCGCGAGGTACGAGTTTATTAAATTTCTCGCAGCTGAATCTATCCAGCGTCCTTGTTGGAGAAATGCAAGGAACGGCATTTAGACAGCGGGACGGTTTCCCTCGGGAGGTGGTAGACTCTCCTGCCTTGGAGGTTTTTAAGCAGAGGTTGGATGGCCTTCTGTCGTGTGATCTAGTTGAGATTCCTGCATTGCACTGAGGTTGGACTAAAGGTGACCCTTGGGGTCCCTTCCAACTCTACCATTCTGTGATTCACTAGGTTCCCCCAGCCCTGTACTGAGGACTAGAAACCTGCAAGGGTTGTTGGCCCCATGTTTCAAGATGGGGGTTCAAGGTGGTTTACAGCTCTTGGCAAGCTGATCTGGGCTGGGTACTCACCTTAACTCTGTGAAGGTTTCCTTATTTTAAAAAAATAGCATGTTGGGGTGTGTGTGTGTGTGTGTGTGTGTGTCCCGGAAAATGAGCAAGTGTACATAAATATGTGGTACCTTTATGAATTGGGTCTGGATATAAGAGAGAGTGGGGCATTCAGGATCATCTATTTCGAGTTGTAAAAAAAAAAGCCCTTTGTGGGTTCAATCCCCACGTTGGGCAAAAGATTCCTGCATTGCAGGGGGTTGGACTGAATGACCCCTGGGATTCCTCCCAATTCCACGATTATATGATTCTTGCCCTTGTCACTTCTGAGGAGATGGCTGCTGGTTCTTTCATGGTTAATATTTGGCTGCACTGGAAATGTTTATGACATCTGACTCTTGATTTATATATTTTAGCCAGCTGATAAGGTGTGCCTTAGTTTATTTCAGAACGGACTTAAAATGCTCTGATGTGCGTATTCTGTAGCATTTCTGCTTCTAACTGTGGAGGCAGAGCGTAGCCATCATGCCCCATCTGGTGCCCATTCCTGCCTCCTGTGGAGGAGAGTTCCATAGATGAACTACGCGCTGCGTGAAGAAGTCCTTTTCTTTTCTCTGTCCTGAATCTTCCCAAAGTGCCGTGCAGGTTGAAATAGTAAAAGCAAGTGTGAGCGCTGTGCGTGGCCACACAACCTCACTTCTTTGCGATTTTTCCTGCCACAGAAGCTCCGTTGAACTGGCGGCTGCTTTTGGAACTACAAAGCGGGCAGGAATCTCTGGAATTTCCCGGCTCCAGCAGTTAATAGGTCAGAGCGTAGGGAAAGCCGAGCAGGTCGTATTACACAGGAAAAGCCTCTTGAATGGCATTTTGGTCCGCAGTGGATTTCCCCCCTCCCTTCTTTCCCACCCCCACCCCCCCCCCCCCGCCCCAAAGAAGCCAGACGAAAAAGGAAAACCCTGGCGAAATAATTTCTTCTCCTGAGCTGCTCTTTCCCCAGGGAGGTGGAAGGAGAGAAGAGATTGTCTGTCTGTGATAATAGCCTAATTAATAATGGCTTTGTAGGGCTGAAAGCTCCCCCCCTCCCCAAATCATGTTCTGGCCTGCTTTCCTCCCCCTCCCACCCTTTTGAAATGAAGGGAGCCTTTGTTCACCACTAAAACTATATGGAGCATCAGAGGAAAAGAGGCTTATGTGTCCTTGGCCACACTACTCCTCAGTCCACCCTCTTTTTTAGAATAATAGAATTGCAGAGTTGGTAGGGACCCCGCGGGCCAGCTAGTCCAGGCATCCCCAAACTTCAGCCCTCCAGATGTTTTGGACTACAATTCCCATCATCCCCGACCACTGGTCCTGTTAGCTAGGGATCATGGGAGTTGTAGGCCAAAACATCTGGAGGGCCGCAGTTTGGGGATGCCTGATCTAGTCCAACCCCTTGCAATGCAGGAATCTTTAAAATGTGTCAGTTCAGCTAGAGCCCAGTATTGTCTCCTTTGACTGGCAAGGTCTCTCCAGGGTCTTTGTGGTGGGTGGGTGGGTGGGGGAGAACAATAAAATAAGAATAACAATAAAAATAATATTCATTCATTCATTCATTCCCTGCCCCTGCAGAAAAGCTATGTCACCTTATGCCTAAATACAGGTAATTTTGGAATATTCTCCCCCTGCACCAATTTTATGAGATGGTGTTTTAGAACCCTCTCCTCTTTTAATGTATTGTCCCTTGCTTATTGGAAGCATTTCCCATCCTGCTCTTCAGCCTAAAAAAATGCTCCCGGAGCAGCTTGCAGATGTCAACAATGAGACGAGACCGGCTTTTTTTTTTAATGGCATGAAAGGAAAAGGCATTCAGAGGGAGGAGGAAAAATGCAAAATCAGGTGCTAGACCTCGGCTACAGAATTCTCATGACAACCAGCTGGAAAGGAAGCAGCTGAACGAGAGCAGGAGGGAGATGCTACTGGCTGAGCCAATTTAGCAGCCCTGTTTCCCTTTATATCCTGGCGAAATGGCTGCGTGATGGTTGAGGACGGGGCTGGATTCACAGGGAAGCCAGTGGAACAACCCAGCTTCCCTTCTCTCCTTTGCTGCAGCTGCTCACTTTACAAATAAAACGAAAAGACAGTGAACAGCAACCTTTAACATAGAAACCTTTGCATTAACTTTGGGCAGAAGGTGGGGTTGGGCTAGCAGCTGCAGGTTTTGCCAGGAAATTTTTTTAAACTGCAAGGCTTCAGGAGCTGCCCTGCACACCCAGCTGTAACATTTCTCAAGTTTGGAGCGCTGTTCTTTTTCTTTTTCAATACGCTGCCCTAGATTTCATTTTTCTCTTAAGTTTTTTGAAAACGCTTAAAATGGACTCGCTTCTTCTGGCTTTCGGTGGATGTGCTTTGCTTTTCAAACGGGGCTTTTGTTTTGTCTTGCCCAAAATCTGCAGATGGATTTCTTTCTTACTTTTTTTTTTAAAAAGCGGCATCACTTAATGAGTCCTTTATGGGGAGGAAACAGCGGGAGCGCATTCCTGGGCAGGGCGTAACACGCCCCCCCCCCCAAGCAGTTCCAGACGGCGGCTATTTCTGACTCTGGGCAGGGGCCCGGGAAAGCAGATCCCACTAGTGCTACTGCGGTCGTCTCTCTCGTTCCAGCGCAAGACGGCATTGCAGATGTTTTCCCCCCTCCTTTCTCCCCCACCCCCTTTTAGGATTTTTCTTCGGTTCTGCCCAGGAACATATGTTGACACAGTTCTGGACGGCTCACTTAAAAAGGGATATTGTAGAGCATGGGTCGGGAAACTAAGGCCTGGGGGCTGGATCCGGCCCAATCACCTTCTAAATCCGGCCCGCGGATGGTCCAGGAATCAGCGTGTTTTTACTTGAGTAGAATGTACCCCAGGGCCGTCTTGAGCAGATCGCACGCCCTGGTGCTGAGGGGCGGAGATCGCTCCGCCGCCCTGCCCTCGCAGGGCGCAATTGGTTTCCGCGCGGCTTTGTCGCGCGGCGCCCTCCTTACCAGGCCGGCGCCCAGTTTACCAGCCCCCCGCCCTGGTGCACTGCGCCACCGGAGGTCTACGTAGAGCCGGGCCTTATGTACCCTTTTATTTAAAATGCATCTCTGGGTTATTTGTGGGGCATAGGAATTTGTTCATTTTCCCACCCCATATATATATATATATATATATATATATATATATATATATATATATATAATTTTCGGTTTATGAACGCCGCGGACCCATCTGGAACGGATTAATTCACTTTCCATTACTTTCAATGGGAAAGTTCGCTTCAGTTTATGAACGCTTCAGTTTATGAACAGACTTCCGGAGCCAATTGTGTTCATAAACCGAGGTACCATTGTATTCCAGTCCCCTACAAGGTCTGAGGGACAGTGCACCGGCCCCCTGCTGAAAAAGTTTGCTGACCCCTGTTGTAGAGTCAGAAAAAAAAGGTTCAGAAAAGGGAGACTGGAATGGACAAGGGGGTGTGAGGAAAGGTCACAGCATTTGGGGCTTTTCAGTTTGCAGAACAGGCAAGTCAGAGACGACGTGAGAAACATAGGATTGTAGAACTGGAAGGGACCCCGCGGGGCATCAAGCACATCTCCCTTCAATGTGGGAATCTTTTGCCCAATGTGGGACTCGAACCCACAGCCCTGAGATTAAGGAATCTCATGGTCTAGCGACTGAGAACCAGAGTGGGTTGTGAAACTCTGCCATGGGGGTGATGGTGGAGAAGGCGGATAGAGAGGCGTTTTTCCTCGCTCGTGACGCTAAAATTTTGGGAGATTCAGGATAGATGGGAGAAAGGATTTATTAACGCAGCGCATAGTTGAACAAAGGAACTCGCTCCCACAGGAGGCAATGACAGCCGCTAACCTAGATGGCTTGCAGGAGGATTAGACGAATTAAGGGTGGGTAAGGTTTCCAGTAGAGGGACGGGGTTAAACCACAGAGCCTAGGCGGGCTTGCCGATCAGAAGGTCGGCAGTTCGAATCCCCGCAACGGGGTGAGCTCCCGTTGTTTGGTCCCAACTCCTGCCAACCTACCAGTTCGAAAGCACGTAAAAGTGCAAGTAGATAAATAGGAACTGCTACAGCGGAAGGTAAACGGCATTTCCGTGCGCTGCTCTGATTTGCCAGAAGCGGCTTTGTCATGCTGGCCACTAGAAGCTGTACGCTGGCTCCCTCGGCCAATAAAGCGAGATGAGCGCCGCAACCCCAGAGTCGGTCACGACTGGACCTAATGGTCAGGGGTCCCTTTACCTTTTAAGGTTATCAGTAGAGGGACCCGGATGGCGCTGTGGGTTCAACCAGAGCCTAGGCGGGCTTGCCGATCAGAAGGTCGGCGGTTCGAATCCCCGCAACGGGGTGAGCTCCCGTTGTTTGGTCCCAGCTCCTGCCAACCTAGCAGTTTGAAAGCATGTCAAAGTGCAAGTAGATAAATAGGTACCTCTCCGACAGGCAGGTAAACGGCATTTCCGTGCGCTGCTCTGGTTCTTCAGAAGCAGCTTAGTCATGCTGGCCACATGACCCGGAAGTTGTCTGTGGACAAACGTCGGCTCCCTCGGCCAGTAAAGCGAGATGAGCGCCGCAACCCCAGAGTCATCCGCGACTAGACCTAACGGTCAGGGGTCCCTTTACCTTTAAGGTTATCAGTGGCTGCTGGCCACAATGCCTGTGTTCCCCCTCCACTGAGGCAGTAAACCTCTGAATGATGCCCATTATTATTATTTATTTGATTTGTACCCCAACATTCCTGCAAGGAGCTCTAGGTAGCTTACATAGTTCTCCTCTTCCTCATTTTACCCTTCACAACAACCTTGTGAGGTAGGCCAGGAACTGGCCCAAGGTTGCCCAGTGCGCTTCACGGCTGGGTGGAGTTTCGGAGCCTGATCTCCAGTTGCTCCCAGGCCCTGCCTGTGGGCTTCTGCCAGGAGGCATCTGCTTGGCTAGTGTGAGAACAACCGCCTGGGCTGGATGGGCCATTGGCCTGACCCAGAAATTTCTTCTGAAGTGGGAACTCCTCTTGGTTCAAATTCCCTGCCCCCCCCCCCCCGTTTTTGCAGAAAACCCAATAGAACGTTTGTTATTGGGTGTTACAGAACTGTCGAAAGTGGGATAAATAGAATTGTGGCATCGCCAGAGACGTCAACATCTGTGTTATCTGCATATTATCTATTGCCATCTATTGTTATTTTCTATTAAATTATATTATTATTAACAGTTTTGTTATTACTTAAGGATTGTAATAATAAACGAAAGAGTCTTGTGGCACCTTAGAGTTCTAGGAACTTTTATTCCAGTCCAAACTTTTGTGTGTCCTCTTTTTATCAAAATGCCCTCAGCTGGCAGTTCACACCCTATTTGCCCTCTCTCACCCTTTTCGTTATTTCTACGTTTTTGGGATTTTCCCTGCCCACCAAGAGGACTAGAAACTTGTCCAAGAAGCAGTACCTTTCCGACCAGAAAAAGGTTGAGCGCTTGCTGTTTGACTCGAAAGAACTTGATCTCTGTCTAATTCCTCCTGAATTTGGAAACCAAACTTTAGTCTCCCTCTTCCTCCCTCCAGGCGCTGGAAGAAGCCCAGAAGGCTATTCAGCAGCTCTTTGGCAAGATTAAGGACATCAAGGACAAAGCTGAAAAATCTGAGCAGATGGTGAGTGACGAATAATATCTTGTTGCCTGTTATTAATGGTTTCCTCAGCAATCCCCCCTCCCTTCCCTTTTCCTGCTCCATTAGCACAACATCTTACAGGAACCTTAAACTGAGTCAGGTTGTTGGTCCATCTGGCTCAATATTGTCTGCTCTGACTGGCAGCAGCACTCCAGGATTTCAGGCAAGAGTCTCTCAAGAACCTGCCTGCAGATTGAACATCGGACCGTCTGTTGCAAGGCCATCACTCTGCTGCTGAGCTGTGGCCCTTCCACAAACCGTGTGTGGCCCCTGAAGCAACTTTACCTGGCCCTTGGTAGTTTGAAAAAAAGAGGAAAATATCCTTCAGAGCTTCTAAGGCAATGAAGAGATGGCTCTTGGGTGTGTGCCGTACGCTGCCAACCCATCTCTGGGTACAGGTTTTCCTTGCCACCCTCCCTTCCAAAGCAATGACCTCGCACAGGGCTTAGCATCCTTGGGTATCTGCTTTGGCCCCACAGACAAAAGCCATTTGACAGCGGAGCCCCATCGCTAGAGGGACAGTGGGCTCTCCCCTCGGAGATTGTCCTCTTCTGCGGTGTCTACAGGCACAGCTGGGCTTCAGGTTCTCCGCTGGGGAAGAGAGGGCTCTGAAGTTGCTCCAGCCAGGAACAACCTGGAGCTGAGCCCTTCCATCAGGCGTGGGGAACCTTTGGCCCTCCAAATGTTGCTGAACCACCCATCACCCCTGGCCATTGGCCCTTCTTTCCTGGGGCTGATGGGAGTTGCAGTTCGGCAAGAACTGGCCCTGGATGTCTTGTTTCCAAGCGATGTGTCTCGGAGGGCACCTTTTTCAAGTGTTCTCCTAGAGGTTGGGAAACAGCGGCCCGCCTGGGTGCTCCTGGGCTCAGTTCATCCCCGACCATGGGCTTCTGGGAGCCTGGAGTTCAGCAACATCCGGAGGACCAGCAGTTCCCTATCGCTGCCTCGAAATTTGCGACCAGCGCTGTTTGCTCGTGAGCAGAAAGCCTTGTGGGTGGGTGTCAGGGAGCTCCCCCCCCGTCATCCTGACCAGCATTTCACCCAGCAACAGCGGTAGCAGCGGGTCAGGCAGGGGGGGGGGGAATGACGAATGGAGCAGAATGGAGGGAGGGCTCAGTGAGGCATCTAGTGGAGGAAGGAGGGCTCAGCGATGTATCAGAGCCTCTGCAGTGCCCTAGCCAACAGGTGGAAGAGGGAGCGCAGCCACTTCTGGCGCCCGAATTGAGGCGTGTGCCCAAACGCAGGTTTAGGGGGCGGCATTTTGGGGTCCCCAAGCTATTATGCTGGCCCCATTGACGGATTCTGCGAGTGACTAGGAGGTCATGTTTTCTGCTATCTCTGCACTGTAAATAGTATGCACAATAAAACCTTAAAAGACAAATCGGACTGGAGCGTTTTACTCGAGAGTAGCCTCAACAATCCCCCTGACAGTGTGTGTGTGTGGGGGGGACCCATTGGGGTGGATTTTATGACTTCTACAGATGTGGGGTGGGGAGAGGGAGGTGTCTGGAGCGGGTGTCTGGGCAGGTCAGGAAAAACTCCCGTGGCTTCAGTGAAGTTAACTCTTGATTCAAAGAAACAAGACTGCTCCGGAAGTGAGGCCTAGTGAGCACAGCAACGCTTCCTGGCAGATTTTGCCCCAATGAGGCAGTTGTGGGGACTGGAGCTCTCTAAGTCTCTCTGTGTGTGTGCGCACGGTTTCTTGAATTCTTCTGATTATAAAAGTGCATGTGGCCTGGTTTATTTCCCCCCTCCAAAAATCTGCAACAGGTGAAGGAAATCACCCGTGATATCAAGCAGCTGGACCACGCCAAGCGCCACCTGACCACCTCCATCACGACCCTGAACCACCTCCACATGCTGGCTGGCGGAGTCGATTCCCTGGAGTAAGCAATGCGCCCTGGGGAGTGCCATGATCATATGGGCGTGCAAAGGGGGCTGGGGGAGGGGGGAACTGCGGCATTGAATTGGGTACGGGATTAGCTTTCTGGCAAACCCAACATTTTTTTTAAAAAAAGAGCAACCTTCTAGTCCTCAGGAGTTTGAAGGTATGTGTTGCAAGTCAGAGGAAGCTTACAGTAGGCTGCATGGAAGGCAAGCAAAACTCAGCGGTGGGCGGGGCCAGGGCTGACAGTGGGCGGAGCAATAAGGACAGATTTTGCCTGGAGACAGGGTGTGTGGACTGGAAGGAAGGACCTCGGGGGCCAGACAGAGGCCTTGGGGGGCGGATTTGGTCGCAGGACCCTGTGGCTCCCCACCCCAAGTCAGCTCCTTGGTCTGACTGGGTCTAAGGCAGCTTCCACTGTGTTTGATTTAATCCCTGACTTCTTCTCTCTTGAGAGTTGCCTCGCTAAATAACACCTCCCCCCTTTTTCCTCTCTCTCCCCCCCCCCCACTCCCATCTCTAGGGCCATGACGAGGAGGCGGCAGTACGGGGAAGTGGCCAACCTCCTGCAAGGGGTTGTGAATGTGCTGGAGCATTTCAACAAATACATGGGGATCCCGCAGATTCGCCAGCTTTCGGAGAGGTGAGATGAGGGCGGTGATCTCCCGAGAGCCGGAAGAGGGAAGAAAGGAGCCCAGGAACGGAGCAGCCGTTCAGAGTCTCCCTGTGTTAACAGAGGAGCAAGTGTTAGCTGAGTCCTTGCTGAGACATTCAGACTGCTCTCCATCCATGGAAGATGTTAACACAAATTTACCCTGGCATGCTTTATGTTTAGATGCAGGGAACTGTGTTTTTAATAAAGTCAGGAGACCGTACAAAGCGACCCTGTTAGAAGACAGGACTCAGTCAAAACAGTCCCTTATACTCCAGGGTGCCTTCAACTCGGTTCTTAAAACTTCGTGTTCGCCCTTTAAGGAATATTCTGTCTAAAGGGCTGGAGAGCCGGTGTGGTGTAGTGGTTAAGAGTGGTAGACTCGTAATCTGGGGAACCGGGTTCGCGTCTCCGCTCCTCCACATGCAGCTGCTGGGTGACCTTGGGCTAGTCACACTTCTTTGAAGTCTCTCAGCCTCACTCACTTCACAGTGTGTTTGTTGTGGGGGAGGAAGGGAAAGGAGATTGTTAGCCGCTTTGAGACTCCTTAGGGTAGTGATAAAGTGGGATATCAAATCCAAACTCTTCTTCTTATTATTCATTCTTGCTTCTTGAGTTGCTTCCGGTAAACTAGAGGCCCCCACCTCGTTTGGCTTGGCAGGCGTTTAATTCCCCAACTCGTTTTGCTAGGAACAAAAACTTCCTGCAGAAGCCTGCGTTTGGCGACCTTGAGCACTAACCCAATTTCCTCATTGGTTCCTGGGCAGGGTGAAGGCTGCCCAGAACGAGCTGGGGCAACAGATCCTGGCAGATTTCGAGGAAGCGTTTCCCTCTCAAGGCACAAAGGTAATAGAACAAAAATAAATCCCAGTCTCTCCCTTGCTTGCAGAAGTGCAAATGAGCTTCCCCTATTTCTCAACAACAAATAATGGTGTTTGTAGCCCAGTTTTGGCAGAGCTAGCATGAGAAATATATGTAGGAGAGAAGAGAAGATAAGATAATCTTTATTGTCATCGCCCCCCTGCGGGAACAACGAAATTACTCGGCTGCTCCATCCACACAGATAAGGCACTCCACATAAATTTAAAATAACTACAAAAACATTAATTAAACAATACAATACGAAATGACAAGTAAAAATAAGGTGACTTCAAAGTCCAGACTTTCCATTTAAGGCCGAAATTGCTCTAGAGAAGAAACTGTTCTTGATACGCCTCTTTCTCGCCTTCATTGTTCTGTATCTCCGTCCCGATGGCAGGAGCTCGAAGAAACGGTGACCAGGATGCAACCATATCTCTTGATATGTCTAGTGCTTTCCTGTGGCACCTGGTGATGTAGATTTTCCTGTGGCACCTGGTGATGGAGAGTGAGCAGCCAATAATGCTCTCCGCTGTTTTAATAATTCTGCACAAGCCTATCGTATCCTGGGAAGTACAGCTTCTGTACCACAAGCATAACCCATAAGTGAGCATGGCACAGTGATAGAAGGCAAGCAGCAGCTTTGGCGGAAGATGGTTTTTCCTTAGAATTCTCAAGAAGTACAGTGTCTGCTGCGCATTCTTCACAAGCCCCCTTGTGTTGGCACTCCAGAAATGGTAGCGGGGAGGGGAGGTGCTTCACCCTTTATCTTGCAACACCTCCCTGTGGCTGCTTTCCACTGTTTGGCCAGCCAGTGTCCCAGATTGAGGAGAAAAGGAGCTGGGGGCAGGAGGAGAGGGAAGCATCTCCCCCCCCCCTCTGCCATGTCTCCCCTATCAATGGTTCTTCTCTCTGCTCCCTCTTCTTTTTCACTTCTACAACTGCCCATCGCTGCATCACCTGCGTCATCCCAGATGATCTATGTTCACTATGACTCATTGCCGTACTTTGGATTGTCCTGAATGCCACCATTTGGTAGCTGAGCCCAAAACCCAAAGTCTCATTTGGATGCATTTTGGCTTGCCTGCTGCTGAAAGTGACCACGAGGCGATTGATAATATCATCATTTATCAGTTTTAGAACCTTACCTCTGCGTAGTTCCTTCCTGATCACAGATACAGTCATACCTCGTGTTGCGTTAGATTCTTGTTGCGTCTTTTCGGCTTGCGAACGCGGCAAGCCCGGAGGTTTTTCGCCGTGCGTGTGTGCACAGAAGTGTTCTGCGTGCTTCGCACATGCGCAGAAGCGCTCTTTTGCACTCTGTGCTTGTGCAGAAGCGCCGCTCTAGTTGCGGACCTTTCGGGGTGCGAACGACACCTCGGAACGGACCGTGTCCGCAACTAGAGGTACCACTGTATTATGATATATCGATATATCGCGATGTTTAGCTGGTGATCTGTCACAATGTTGAAAACCAGATATCGCCCAGCCCTACTTGCCATTAATATATCCCCAAAGTATATTGGAGCCACTGGAAGCGAAAACCCTGTGAACTCTAGGCACCCCCAGTGGATACGTGTCGTACAATGACCTTATAAAACAAATGATGCTGCTATACAAGATGCCTTCTGGTCTTGCTTCCCCTCCCCAAGAAAAATAAAAAAGAAATCTGGGTGCATAGGGATAAAAGGTTCTGAATTCTTTGCCTTTCTCCTCCCTGACAGAGGGCTGGAGGTGCCAGCAATGTCCTACGGGATGCCTGCCTGGTCGCAAACGTCTTGGACCCCAGAATCAAGCAGGAGATCATCAAGAAATTCATCAAGCAGCACCTCTCGGAATACCTTGTGCTCTTCCAGGAAAACCAAGATGTAAGTCGGGGGTGTTCCCCCTGCGTAGAACTCTTAGCTTTTCGCGGGCTGTTCAGATATCCTCGCTATTTTTGGCCTTGGGAAATGTATGGTGTAGTGGTTAAGAGCGGTAGACTCATAATGGTTAAGAGCAGTAGACTCGTAATCTGGGGAACCAGGTTCGCGTCTCCGCTCCTCCACATGCAGCTGCTGGGTGACCTTGGGCTAGTCACACATCTTTGAAGTCTCTCAGCCCCACCCACCTCGCAGGGTGTCTGTTGTGGGGGAGGAGGGGAAAGGAGATTGTTAGCCGCTTTGAGACTCCTTCGGGTAGTGGTAAAGCGGGATATCAAATCCAAACTCTTCCTCTTCTTCTTCTTGTAAGCTGCTTAGAAGGCACTTGGGCAATTGACCAACCAACACCAATCAATCAATCAATCAATCAATCAATCAATTAACAATCTCTGTCTACAGCTGTTCTCATAGTGCCTCCCTCTCGCCCTCCAGGTCGCCTGGCTGGATAAAATCGACCGGCGTTACGCTTGGATCAAACGCCAGCTGGTGGATTACGAGGAGAAGTACGTCCGCATGTTCCCTGCGGAATGGTGCATGACCGAGAGGATTGCGGTCGACTTCTGCCACATTACGAGGTAGGGCGCTCTGCTTTATTTATTTGTGGAAGTATTTTATATGCCACGAGGTCAGGGTGGTGTACAGCAACATAAGAACCTGCAGTTAAAAGCAGCACAGAGTAATCATTAAAATGGTTGGCTGCTTGAGAACATGTATGGTGCGTTAGGGGAGGGGTAGCACCTCCGGTGGGGACACATCCTGCTCCTTCTGGGGTCGTTGGCCCACCTTTGTTCTCCACCCTGCACTCAGCTCCCACCTGTGGCTGCTAGAAGCGACAGCGGGCACACCGTGGGAAATGTCTTTGACTGGCTGGCTCAGCCAGGTGAGGGGAGCCGATGGGTCATAAATCAAACCCTTGGTGAGTTAGGGACTTTCCCTGCATGTGAAGACAGGCTCTGGCACATTGAGCGGATGAGATCAAGAAGGCTGTTTCTGCACATGCTGTAGAGCAGGGGTGGCCAACTCCAGAGACACCGCGATCTACTTTCACATTTAAAACCTGGCGGTGATCTACCCCTGTTCAGCTCAAAGTTGTTGAGCTTTTTCTAGGGAAGGGGAAAGCACACTATTGGGGGAAAGGAACAGACAGCCACTAACCTTCCGGTCGCCGACAACATAAAAGCCTCCGTTTCAAAACTCAGGCTTCCACTCAGGCTTCCCTTCCGCAACAATAGCGGCCAGCGCACAGAGAGGGGCCGGGGCCGGAAAGGGACCGGCGATCGACCGCGATCTACCAAAGACTCACAGGGATAGACCAGTAGATCGCGATCGACGTGTTGGACATCCCCGCTGTAGAGGGAAGTGAGGGACAGATGGGGCTCAGGAAAACTCTGATCCTAAACCTCTACTTCCTTGTGGGGTATCTTTGGGAGAAGAAGAGGCTGTGAAGTAAACCCTCCACAAATCTGGAGTGGGGTCCCTAAGATGATTCGATGGAGCCTTGTACGCCTCTTTCCGGCAACCCCTGCAGCCAAGCTGGCACCCAATGTCTTGCTCTGCTTTTCTTTGGACCACAGCAGTGAGGCTGAGGGGGGGGTCTTGTCATCTGGGCAGCCCAGGACCTCCATACACCCTGCCCAGGCTTGCCCCCTGGGGAAGTCCCTTCGTTGCTACTAACGCAGCGGTTTGACTTCGCCCCCAGAGGTGCGATCCACTGTCTCCCGAGACAGACAGATCCCAACAACAGCAGTATAAGAACCAGCAGTTAAAAGCAGCGCACAGAGTCATCGTTAAAATGGCTAGCTACTCGAGAAAAATGTAAGCAACCTGCAGGCAAACCAGATTTGGTCTGGAGTGTCTCCCCCCAAGCCCTGGAGAGCTGGTGCCATTCAGTGTAGGCAGCACTGAGCTAGATGGACCCAAATATCTGACTCTCTATAAGGCAGCTTCCTACAACAGGGCAGGTGCGAGGTGAGGACCTGCCTTATCTCTCCCCTCCCCTGCACAGGACAGAGCTTGCAAAGATCATGCGGACGCGGGCGAAGGAGATCGAGGTGAAGCTCCTTCTGTTTGCCATCCAGAGGACCACCAACTTCGAAGGGCTGCTGGCGAAACGTTTCTCAGGTTGCACGCTCTCCGACACAGTGCCGGTGAGTCGGGTCTCCCCAGCCACTCTGGGCAGCTCCCAACAGAATCTTAAAACCACAATAAAACATCAAACATTAAAAAACTTCCCTAAACAGGGGCTGCTTTCAGATGTCTTCTAAAAGTCAGATAGTTGTTTATTTCCTTGGCATCTGATGGGAGGGCGTTCCACAGGGCGGGAGCCACCACCAAGATGGCCCTCTGCCTGGTTCACTTCTTGCAGAGAGGGAACCGCCAGAAGGCCCTCGGCGCTGGACCTCAGTGTCCTGGCAGAACAATGGAGGTGGAGACGCTCCTTCAGGTATACTGGGCCGAGGCCATTTGAAAGGGTCCGAGTGTTGCAAGCGAAGCAGGAACAGCTCTCCCCCGTCTGCTTTCTCCCCGCCCTGCCTAATTTCCTTCTCCTTTGTCGTGTCGCCCTTCCCTACCTCATCGCAGAAGAAGGCCGAGCCTCCGCCTCCCAACACCAACCCCTTCCTGGAAGACGAAACCGTCCTGGAGTCGGACGAAGCCACATTAGAAAAGGCCGACATTGACAGAGTAAGTCTCTTAGCCTCTCGAGGCTTTCGTGGGTGCCGCCCATGTGTTTCCAAGCCCTTCTTCCTTCTTCCGGAACGGCTGGGCACTTAATTCCCTCCTTTAAAAAAATAAAATTGAAGGTTCTCCAATGGAGGAAGGATTCATCCTGCCAACTCCTTTCTGACCTGCAGGTCCCCAAGCTCCCCTGTGTGAGATTTTGCACTGGACTACAGTCAGAAACACAGGAAGGTGCTTTGTGCTGTGTCAGAGCTTTGGGCCAAAGAACGTCAGAAGGGAGCCCAAGGGCCATCTAGTCCAGCCCCCTGCAATGCATCTAGCTCAGTGTTGTCTACTCTGGCTGGCAGTAGCTATCCAGGGTTCCAGCGCCACCTGGAGATGCCTTTGGGGATGGAACCTGAGACCTTCTTCATGCAGAGCAGAAGCTCTTGCCCAGGCACCAGCAAACTTTTTCAGCAGGGGGCCGGTCTACTGTCCCTCAGACCTTGGGGGGGGACTACAGTATATTTTGAAGGGAAAAAATGAATGAATTCCTATGCCCCACAAATAACCCAGAGATGCATTTTAAATAAAAGGACACATTCTACTCATGTAAAAACAATGCTGAATCCCGGACCATCCGCGGGCCGGATTGAGAAGGCGATTGGGCCGGATCTGGCCTACCCATGTTCTTGCCCCTGAGGTTGCAGCCCTTCTCCTAAAAACACAGTAATCTTCTAGTCTTCATGGTTTAATACTTCACAAAGGCTTAGAGAAAAATATTTTCCCATCCACTTTCTCTATGCCAAGTTTATTGCAACCCCCCAACTCTCATTTAGGGGATTTTCCTCTTCCATTTCCTGTTTTTGGAAAAGAGGGTACTGACCCGGTGGAGGGGAGCGTTGCAAATGGAAAAAGAGACGTTTTCCTGAGGGTTGAAGAATCTGAATTGAGTAATTAAAAAGTAACGACAATCAAAATTTCTCTCTTTAAAAGTTCCTTCCAATTTTGTTTTCCAGCCCAAAAAGCCGAAAGTTCCAGACAATCCTTTTCATGGCATCGTCTCCAAGTGCTTCGAGCCTCATCTCTACGTCTACATTGAATCCCAGGACAAGTGAGTAATGGAAGTTTTTGGAAGGAAGGAAAAAGACGAGAAATAAGAATGTACAGTGGTACCTCTGCTTGCGGACACGATCCGTTCCAGGGTGCCTTTTGCACCCTGAAAAGTCCGTACCCAGCGCGGCGCTTCTGCTCATGTGCGAAGCGCGATAGAGCAGAATGCGTGCCCGCGCGGCGAAACACGGAAGTAAACACTTCAGGGTTTGCCGCGTTCTTAACCCGTAAAAACGCAACATGAAGCGTTTGCAAGAAGAGGTATGACTGTATCGGCGCTATTTTCCCACCCTCACCCAAACTTTCGGGCCGGATCCATTGGGAACATCCCTTTTACGTTAGCATTGGTACGGGGCAGTGCCAGTGAGCAGCTCCCTTTTTAATTTCTGCAAGTCTCGTGTGGGAACAGACCCCTTTGTCCAGACCTTCAGGACGACAGAAGGGCCACAGATTTGCACAGCCCTGAGAATCTCGGTTTTTGCTTTAAAAGTCAGGTTTCTAGTCCTCGTGGCCGGGACGGTAGGCTCGGGAGCACGTGCACACAGCGCGGCTTGGCTTCGATGCCCTCTGGTAGATCTATGCCTTGGTGGGCAAAATAATAATAATAATAATAATAATAATAATAATAATAATAATAATAATATATTATTATTTATACCACGCCCATCTGGCCGGGTCTCCCCAGCCACTCTGGGCGGCTTTCAACAGAAGAATAAAACACAATAATCTATTAAACATTAAAAGCCTCCCTGAACAGGGCTGCCTTCAGATGTCTTCTAAAAGTCTGGTAGTTGTTTTCCTCTTTGACATCTGTTGGGAGGGCGTTCCACAGGGCAGGCGCCACCACCGAGAAGGCCCTCTGCCTAGTTCCCTGCAACTTGGCTTCTCGCAACGAGGGAACCGCCAGAAGGCCCTCGGTGCTGGACCTCAGTGTCCGGGCAGAACGATGGAGGTGGAGACGCTCCTTCAGGTATCCCGGACCAAGGCCATTTAGAATGAATGAGGCAACTGAAAACTACTCTTAAATCCTTTTGCCTGTCTGCCTGCATGTTTGTCTTTGCTTCTCTTCTTACTCCAGAAACCTCAGCGAGCTGATTGACCGCTTCGTGGGGGATTTCAAAGCCCAGGGGCCCCCCAAGCCGAACGTGGACGAGGGCGGGGCTGTCCTGCCCAGCTGTGCCGACCTCTTTGTGTACTACAAGAAATGCATGGTGCAATGTTCCCAGCTGAGCACCGGGGAGCCGATGATCGCCCTCACCACCATCTTCCAGAAATACCTCCGGGAATACGCCTGGAAGATCCTCTCGGGAAATCTGCCCAAGTGAGGTTTTAGCACCATCAGATGACATTTTTTTAAAAAATGTTAGCGCTTTAGAGGAATTTCCCCCCCCCCCCCATAACAAGAAGAAGTGAAATCATCAACGTCGAGGGGAGAGCAATATCTGCAGTCAAAGCGAAGCAAAGTCAATAAACTAGTCATCAAGAATGCAGAGGGTTTTGTAGCCAACTAAATTCTGCTTAGAGCAGACCCACTGAGATCAGCGGATCTTATTTAGTCGTGGCCTTTCAGTGGGTCTACTCTGCTTAGACTGTTGTAATAATAATAATAATAATAATAATAATAATAATAATAATAATAATAATTTATTATTTATACCCCGCCCATCTGGCCGGGTTCCCCCAGCCACTCTGGGCGGCTTCCAACAAAACATTAAAATACAGAAATCAAACATTAAAAGCTTCCCTAAACAGGGCTGCCTTGAGATGCCTTCTAAAGGTCTGGAAATTGTTGTTCTCTTTGACCTCTGGTGGGAGGGCATTCCACAGGGTGGGTGCCACTACCGAGAAGGCCCTCTGCCTGGTTCCATGTAACTTGGCTTCTCGTAGCGAGGGAACCGCCAGAAGACCCTCGGCGCTGGACCTCACTGTTGGACGCAACCCATGAGAAACAGCCTTATACCGAGCTAGAATATCGGCCTATCTGGCTTTGCCTACACGGGCTGGCAGTGCTCTCCAAGGTAGCAGGCAGGAGGTCTTACCCCAGCCATGTCTGGAGATGCCAGGGATCGGAACTGGGGCCCTCTGCTTGCAAAGCAGGTGCTCTCGACCACTGAGCTACGCTCAAGTACAGAGGACTGCAGAGCATGGGTTGGGCAAATGTGGCCCTCCAAGCAGCTCTGCCCGTCTCTCTGCCCTCTCCTTAGGCAACACCCCTCTCCGGCCCTACTCCTCACTCTCGCCCAGTGCTTATGCCTGGCCGGAAGGTGTCTAACTGTGAAAATGCCCGGATGGAGAGAGGTGTGTGTGCGTTGGTGCAGAAACCACTGGCTCTTGTGCGGGTGGGTTGTTGGCAAAAAGATCAGAGGTGACCCTGTGGATCCGCTCATTTTGCCTCTGGCCCTGCCCACCAGTCGAATGTGCCCACCCCTTTCCCCAAAGATTCTCCACGAAAGAATGTGGAATCTAGCCTGTTGTACCCTTGAATATAATTATTCCTGGTCTGCAGAAAAAAAAGACTTCACGGTAAGGAGATGGAGAAAGAGAGTGGTTTGGTCTCCATTATTTGCACCCCTTGATTACAACAATGTGAATTATCCCAGGGAATGCAGGATAATGCAGTATTGTATATACCGTATTTTTCTGTGTATAAGACAATGCTTTTTGCTGGAAAAAATTAGGCAACAATTGGGTGTCGTCTATACACGGTTAGTGAATTCAGAAGGGGGACATGCAAATAATGGCAGCAGCAAGCAGGAGATTGGCAGCGGCGATTGGGCGGGTGATTGGTGGCTGCGGCAAGGCCTGCTGGCAATTGGCTGTGGCTGTGGCAATTGGGCAGGCGATTGGTGGCTGTGGCAAGGCAGGCAGGCAATTTGCTGTGGCAAGGTGTGCGATCGGCAGTGGCTATGGCAAGCGATTGGCAGTGGCAGGCAGGCGGGTGAACGATTGGCGGACGTGACCTCCCCCACCCCCTAAAAAAGCTAAACAACTTAATTTCTTAATTTTGGTTTTTTTTTAAAAAAATAGGGGTCGTCTTATACATGGGGGCGCCTTATACACGGGAAAATGCGGTGTTTTTATTTTACTAATGGCCTCCTGCACAACCTGCGCAAGAAAAACAAAAGAAGAAGTTAAAAACCCACCAGAAACAGCCAATGCATTTAAAGCAATGCATTTAAATTAATTTAAAACAAAACAGGCATTCACGGCCGTGCACGGCTGGCTGCTTTTTGGGCTGTCAAACCCCCCCCTGTGTTTAATTGCCGGGTTGTTTTCCCTCTTGCAGGACGACCAGCAGCAGTGGCGGGCTGACTATCAGCAGCCTGCTGAAGGAGAAAGAGGGCTCGGAGGTCGCCAAATTCACCTTGGAAGAGCTCTGCTTAATCTGCAGCATCCTGAGCACAGCGGAGTACTGCTTGGCCACCACCCAACAGGTAAAGCCTGGGGAATCCTGCAGGGATGCGATCTTCAGCCCAAAATAACATTGTTGCCCGGTCCGACCTTAAAACAAAACCCAAGTTACTAGTCCTTATGAGCTTGTTGGGAGATGGATTTCAACAACTGCGGGTGCAGCGCACAGCTCCTCTCCTCCCACTTGCTCTTGAGGAAGCATAGCACATCTGAAAACATCCTGCTATTTCTGACAGAATCCTAGAAATGTGGGAGCAAGGGGGTCCCCAGTTATTAGGGGTGTGGGGTGTACATATCGGTCCCCGGGTGCCTCACACGGGCTGTTTTTAATTTTCTACTTAAGGCAGAGAGCAGTAGGCACGGTTAAGCGGGTGGTTAGACAAAAGACTCTATGTTTTGGGATCAGCCAACCTTTCATGGAGAAAGCCTCTCTCTCTCTCTGTCTCACACCCCAAACTTCTTCAACAGCTCGAAGAGAAGCTCAAGGAGAAAGTCGACGCCAGCCTGGTGGAGCGGATCAATCTGATGGGGGAGATGGATACCTTTAGCATGTACGTACGATGCCGCAGTTGTCCTCCCCCGAATGTGCGGGTGTACTGCTCATGGGGCCCTGGGCCTGCTGGGCCTGCTGGGGAGTCATAGCCCAAAAAGCTCAGATTGCCAAAGACATTTGCTTGTCTGGATGGAGGAGAGAGAGGTGTACATGTGCAGAAACTAGTCCAAAAGTTAAGATTTGCACCCACTGCCCTGCCTACTTTAGCCGTTGGCTCCGCCCGCCACTGACATGCGGCCCCCAGAAGGTTGCTCAGATGGGAACGCGGCCCCCAGGCTGCACACCAGTCCTGCAACAAAGCCTTTAAAGATTCAAAGGTTAAAAGCACGCTTTAAGTTGGCTTTCCCATTTTCGCAGGTTCCCATTTTTTTAAACATCTGCTCAGCTCCTCCAATAATAATAATAGCAGCAATAATAATAATAATAATAATAATAATAATAATAATAATAATAATATATTATTTATACCCCGCCCATCTGGCTGCGTTTTTCGCCAGCCACTCTGGGCGGCTTCCAACAGAAAAACAAAATACAGTAATCTATTAAACATTAAAAGCCTCCCTAAACAGGGCTGCCTTCAGATGTCTCCAGGGACCGCAGTGGGGCCTGCGAGCCCCTCTCCCTCCCCGCCACTGCGGCCACCTTGGCAGCCATATTGGCAGCCACAGCTCCCCACGGTGCCTGTGTTTTTCAGGCCTTTTTCCTGACAGGCCTGTCAGCTGAGGTGACGTTTCCCTCACGCTCAAAAGAAAATTGAAGCAGACGAGAGCTGATATTTCTATTAACGGGTGTCTGTATTTATGCGCTGTTAACAGCTGTGTGTGTGAGCCCTGACAGGCCAGGAGATTTGTCATGCCTTTCTTTCTTTCTTTCTTTCTTTCTTTCTTTCTTTCTTTCTTTCTTTCTTGGCATGAGTGGAAATGTTACGAGGAGGTGGCGGAGCAAGTTCTTGTATCGTGACAGGCAGCTTCAGCGTGTGCGTTGACGGCTCTGTCAGGAAGTTATTTTGGCCGTTCCTGGGGGAAAGATTGACAGCTTTAATTTACTAAGAGTAGATTACGCCTGGGAAAGCGTAATTCGTGTCTCCCACATTTGGCAGCTGAGTGGAGCGCCGAGCTGGTTTCTCTAATGGAGATGTTCAGCACAATTCAAATTGTGTTAACATTCGTTTTCCTCCCCGTGTTTCACTGTTGAACTTCTTAGCCTCTCATTACATAGAAAGGTCTTCTCACTGGCGTGGTTGCAAATTGCTTGGCTGGCGCAGTGCAGCCTTCCCCACCCTAGACGTTGTTGGACTACAAGTCCCATCGTCAGTTGCCTTACTGGCCCAAGGATGATGGGAGTTGTAGTCCAATAACATCTGGAGGTGGGAAAGGCTGGTGTGGCAGATAAGAGTGCCAGACTGGGACGAGGGAGATGGGGGCTTGAATCCCCACTTGGGCATGAGGTTTGCCAATGAACATTGGGCCAGTCACTGCCTCTCAGCCCTACCTACCTGGCAGGGTTGTCGTGAGGGATAAAACAGGGTATCCCACTTGGAGCCCTTTGAAGGAAATTTCTGGTCCTCCTCTCCTACCGAAGGGAGCCCAGGGCCAAAAAGTTAAAATAATGCCATTTAAAATGAAAAACACATTTAAAACCCAAACACGTTTAAAACATTTAGAACATCTGGAAGTCATGTAAAAGTAATGAGGAAGTAAAAAAATGCATTCTGCTCAAAACACATTTACACAAAAGCACTTGCAATTCATAAAAGAGCTGCCGTTCCCAGGATGGTTTAACCATCAGTCCATCTGCCCAGGGAACTCTGGGGATTGTGGCTCTGGGAGAGAGGAATGGGGGTGTCCCAACAGCTCTGACTACCCACCACAAACTACAACTCCCAGAATTCTTTGGAGGAGGAAGCCATGACTGTTTAAAGTGGTATAAAACTGCTTTAAATGTACAGGGCAGGTGGGGCCTAAATGTAGAAAAGTAGGGTGGTATCAGGGCGCTTTCCCCTGAACTTGCTAGTTTTCTGCAGGCAGGGAATTTTAAAGAAGATTTTGCCTGGAGGTCATCCTCAATCCCTCCCTTTTCCAACCTCAGATGGTACAGCCCTGGAAGGTTGCGTCTCTAGAACAAGAGTGTGCAAGCAGAGAAATTCAGTGATCTCCCCCTTGACCCTGAGCTCACCCAGCTGGCCTTTGCCTCAGTTGTTTCATCTCACTTTTATTATTTTCTAAGTGTCTCTGTATAATTTTAAAAAAAGGAAATTCAGAAAGTTGTCAGATGATGGGTGAGTAACAACTACCTTCTAGGGCATCACAGCTAGCAGGGGCCTTCTTTGTGTTGGCTCCCACGGCAATAAACGTAAAATGAAACCACCCTGTTCCCTTTACAGAGTGATTTCTAACAGCATCCAGCTTCTGGTGCAGGACTTGGACGCTGCCTGTGACCCAGCTCTCACGGCCATGAGCAAGGTAAGAGTCTCAAGTTGTATTCCAACCCCGAGAAGCTTATCAGAGTGCTGGAAAACAAATTTTGGAGATGTATACAAAATGTGAGAATACAGCAGTGATGGGGTCCAAATGTGGTCTTTGGGACTCTCCCCAGGCCACGCCCCCTCTCTGAAAGCCACGCCCCTGGCCAGCCCCGCTTTGCACCTTCCTTGAGTGGTTTGGTCTGGCTGGGAGTGTGCCCTTGCTCACGATGCCTCTTTGCTTCCCTGCTTGGAGGCGGAAGAGGGATGAGCAAGTGGGCATAGAAGCTCACCTACTGCTTCTGTTACTCCGCCCACTTTTGCCCTCTGGCAGCACACGGCCCCCAGGAAGTTGTCCAGAAGGGAATGTGGTCCTCAGACTGAAAAAGGATTCCCACCCCTAGCTGTATACAAAAACCAAGCTGTGTTAGCTGCTGCTGGTAGCACAAACTGAAAGCTACAAAGTTGAGGCTTTAAGCCCAGGGGTCACATAAATCCCCGCCGAACCCAAATTTGATCTTCTGACCCATTCTTGTCTCCCGCCACCTTTCCACCCGGCAGCCTTAAACAAGATCATTGTGAGCATACGAACGGGGTAGGAAGGAAGAGAATCACGTATGAGATTTCTAAGCGCCTTGGAGGAAAGATGGGATTAAAATAGTCATACAGGCACGAAAATCTTGGGCAGCATCACTGTCAATCTCTGGATTGTGTTGCATTCAGGCTTCGAAAGCTGGGTTTCGTTCCGCTGCTACATAAAAACCTTCCGTCTCCTTGCAGATGCAGTGGCAGAACGTGGAACACGTGGGCGACCAGAGCCCCTACGTCACGTCCGTGATCTTGCACATCAAGCAGAACGTCCCCATCATCCGGGACAACCTGGCCTCCACCCGCAAGTACTTCACGCAGTTCTGCATCAAGTTCGCCAAGTGAGTTCCTCCTGCTGCTCGGCTTGCATGGCCTTCTGGGAAGCTCCCGGGGTGGGGGGCCCTCCAGGCTTCTCTGTTTGGCCCCCCAGGACTCTCTTGCCAGGCCACGCTCCCTCACCGGCCCTGCTCCACACCCCAGCTGGGCTTTCTTTGCCATCCACGAACTCTAGCAATGCCTCTCGCATGACCGGACGGTGGGCAGAGAGGGTGGTGTGCGAGTGTGCCCACTGCTCAGAGCTGGAATTTGCATCCTTTGCTCCACCCACCTTTGCTCCTTGCCCCGCCCACCGCTGACAAGATTCCCAGCCATGTGCTGAAACTTCTTTGTCTTTCTTTTTACTAAATCTTCTTTATTAAGTTTTACATTTCAAATTTAAATTCAAACGCTGAACATCATCATCATTTAAGATTCCCTGAATCCTTTGACTCCCCTCCACCCTTCCATGGTTTCTATTTCCAATCTTTTCCCACTGCTTCACTTATTTTCTCTATTTTTCTTAAATAATCCATTTTTACCTTAGTTTTTTAGTACATTATGTTACTCAAATCCTGCCAAAGTTTTTAGTTGTTTACAGTGTTCTCTTAAATGCACTGCAAATTTCCCCCCTTAAAGTTCCTCTCTTCCTGGTTTCTGATTTTCCCGGTCAGTTTTGGCATAGTCCATCATTTTCCCCAGCCATTCGTCTCTGGTCGGGATTTTGTCTTCTTTCCATCTCTGGGCCAGTAGTATCCACCCTGCCGTCGTTGCGTACATAAATAATCGTTTCTGCTCCTTTGGTATCTCTACACCTAAAATTCCTAGTGAAAAAACTTCAAACATTTTTTTCAACTCATTGTATATCATTTCCCAGAATGCTTTTGTTACCTTGCATGTCCCCTGCATGTGGTAGAACATACCTGTGCTGAAACTTCTTAAGGCTGCAATGGTTCTCCTGCTTAGGAGAAAACCCCAAGGAACAGAACTTTATTTCTGAGCCGAAATGGAGAGGGTTGTGCCATGATAGTATGTAGCCTTGAAACCTCAGTGCAGTTTGACATGATGGGGACAAAGGGATGGCTGTAGTCTTAGGCAGAGGATGGCTGAACAAGCAGTTCCCCCCCCCCCACAGGCCACCCCAGAGGAGAAATGGAAGAATAATGATACACATGCATACATATAATGACACCTTTCCATAGTTAAAACCAAGCTCAAGGCGGCTTTCAACAGGAAAAAAATGCAGTAATCACAAAAAAACAAAAATAGGCATAAACAAACAAACAAAACATCAAAAAGTACGCATCCAAATTAAAACAATTTCTACGTAAGTCATAAGACCAATTTTAAAATAATTAAAATTGGTAACGGAAACAAAAAAAAACGCCCAAACGGTACCCCAGTCCAAGAGTCTGTTCAGCAGCTCTGCTTTTGCAGCTGGAGTCAGTCCGGGCTCCTCCTTCCCAGTCCTGGTGGGAAATGCCTGCAAGGCAGAGAGCAGGTCTTCCAGGACTCACAGCCCAGATGGGCTTGGTGGTGTCAGTTGGTTAAGTTTCAGGAAGCAGAGAGGAAGCAGTTCTCCAAGTGGAGTGAAGTAGAAAGTGGGATCCTCCAATCCATGGACTGATTCGGGAAATAAAAGTCACAGGCCCCACAATTTTTCCTTGCCTTGTGAAAAACAGCCATTACTGTTCCTCCTCAGCCTCTAGACCAGTGTTTCCCAACCAGTGTGCCTCCAGATGTTTTGGGACTACAACTCCCATCATCCCTAGCTAGCAAGACCAGTGGTCAGGAATGATGGGAGTTGTAGTCCCAAAACATCTGGAGGCACACTGGTTGGGAAACACTGCTCTAGACTTCTTTTGAGCAGAGATGTTCCATTCAGTTGCTGTCTGGCTCCATGGGTTTCTCTGAAGCTCCCCCCCCCCTTTAAACCTCTCTTTTCATTTTGTTGTTTTTGTCGAGAGAAAGACGCAGGCAAGAACGCTTGGGGCTCTCTGTGTCCCTTTCCCCCTCTCTGGTAGCGTTTTGTTTCGCCTTCAGGGGCCTTCTCCCGATAAATCATCGGATGCTGGCGGGCTTTCTAAAGTGCTGCCTCTGCGAAAAATTTATGGCGCATCAGGCTCCAACAGAAACTGTGCCTGAGGTTTTTATAGTATCGCTTAGCGGGGCGATAAATCCATTTATATATTAAATACACAGACTTCTGCCATTTTTGCTGGGCAGGCTTTTAATAGCTTTGCTCTGCTTGCCTGGCTCTTTTTAATTTAATTTTTTTTTTCAAAAAGACTTCACTGATTAGCCCACATCATGGAGGGAAACTTTGCCCGACTCTTGCATCTGGAACGAGTTTGGATGGAGAGGGGAAGGGAACGTTGCTTGAAACGATGCTGCGTTTGTGGAAGCCTGCGAGGGCGTCTCTTTTGCCCCAGCGGCTGTGGGCTGAAAGGCCTAGAGATCAGCTTCTTGGGAATTGAACTCCCCCCCGCCTCCGGTCACTTTTATTCTATTTTAAAAGCTGCTAGTCCTCATGGCTGCAGGAGCATGCTTAAAAATGTGGTTGGAATCTCATGGTGCCTTGAAACCAAGCCAGACTATTGGCATCCATTGAGCTCAGCTCTGTCTACAATGACTGGCAGCAGCAGTTCTGCAGGGTTCCAGGCAGCAAATATTTCCCAGCCTTATCTGAAGTTACTGAGGATTGAAGCTGGGACCTTCTGCATGGGTCAAAGGGGAACTCTCTAGTCCAGGCATCCCCAAACTGCGGCCCTCCAGATGTTTTGGCCTACAACTCCCATGATCCCTAGCTAACAGGACCAGTGGTCGGGGAAGATGGGAATTGTAGTCCAAAACATCTGGAGGGCCGAAGTTTGGGGGTGCCTGATCTAGCCCATCATCCTGCTCTCACAATGCCCCCCCCCAGATACCCTGATGGGCGTTCCATTGTTTAACTGTGTGCTGTGTGAAGGACTTTATTTTATCTCCCCAGAATCTCCCCAACGTTCAGCTTCACTGCATGTCCACAAGATAAGTGAGAAGGAGGAAATCTTCCTCCACGCCATGCCTAATTTTATAAGATTCTATCATGTTGCCTCTTGTCTGCCATTCTCGGTGGTGGCGTCCGCCCTGTGGAACGCCCTCCCTTCAGATGTCAAAGAATTAAACGACTCCCTGACTTGTAGAAGACATCTGAAGGCAGCCCTGTTGAGGGAAGTTTTTAATGTTTGATGTTTTATTGTGTTTTTAATATTCTGTTGGGAGCTGCCCAGAGTGGCTGGGGAAACTCAGCCAGATGGGCGGGGTATAAATAATAAATTAGTATAATATTATTATTTCTCCCAAATGCCGCAACCTTTCCTCATAGGGGAGTCGATCCATCCCCCCTTGATCTTTTTTGTTTGTTTGTTTCATTTACTTTTTTGTTGTTTTAAAAAAACAACTGTTCCTTTCCTTCGTTAAATTGTTTAAAAGGAGGGGAGGGGAAATTACTCTTGTGCTTTTTATTTTATTGATGTGGAGTGCGCTGTGTGTTGATTTCTTCAATTCCTTCCCCGCAGCTCCTTCATCCCCAAATTTATCAACCACCTCTTCAAGTGCAAGCCGATCAGCATGGTGGGGGCAGAACAGGTGAGAATCGAGGACTGAAAGGGATCAGGTGAGGCAGGGGCATGCAGGCGGAGCAGCGTGGAGAAGGGAGAACATTGCATTTTGAATTGTTAGTTATTTAAAAAATATAAATATTGCCTTGGGGTGGCTAACATAACATGGTTTGGAAGGTGCGAAGAAGCAAATCCCATGTTGGCTGCAGAATGTATCTCTGAATGGGATTTTCCTTCATCCAGCAAAAAGAAGCCCAGGCAGAGGCAACCCAGCGAGGCAGCTGCTCTGAGCTGCCGTTGAAGATCCTGGGCAAGAGGAAACTGGAAGCTTCCATCTCTGCTCTTAAATAAACCACAGTTCCTAGTGATTTCTGAACTTGGGGGAACTGTGGATTGTTTAAACTTGAGTGAGTTTTATTGCCTGGGTTGTTCTCACTAACTAGAGCTTAAGCAAGCCGCAGTTCCCTGAGTTTTTATTTCTTAGTATATTCCAGAAGAAAAATGTTTTTGTGCAGGGTAGCCAACGTGATCTCTTCCAAACATTGCTGATCTGCAGCTTCTATCATCTCCGAGCATTGGCCATTCTGGTTGGGGATGATGGTGTAGTCCGAAATATCCAGAGGGAAGACTGATTTTGGGTGTTAGAAAGTGCTATGATTTCATTCCCCGTCCTCTGGAATGACCACATCCCCTGGGTGGAGCTTTTCCACTGGGCAACATGAGTCGGGGGGGGGGCTCCCTTGACCGACTGAGGCTTAACCCCCCCCCCTTTAAATCTGACGCAGCTGCTTTTGGACACTCATTCTCTGAAGATGGTTCTTCTAGACCTGCCGTCTATCGGGTCGCAGGTGGTGAGGAAGGCCCCCGCCAGCTACACCAAGATTGTGGTGAAAGGCATGACCCGTGCCGAAATGATTCTTAAGGTAACTTCAGGGCTCTTTCTTTCTTTCTTTCTTTCTTTCTTTCTTTCTTTCTTTCTTTCTTTCTTTCTTTCTTTCTTTCTTTCTTTCTTTCTTTCTCTTACCTGACTCCCTGCTGCCCTTGTGCAAAACTCTCCTGTCCCCTGTCCCATGCACCCACTGTCAATTGTCAGCCCGTTTAGTTGCCCACCGGAAGGGGCGTCATGTCACGGGAACCTTGCCGGTCCGTAATCTCACAGTTCAAAGATGGAGTTAGCTCTTTATTGTCAAAAACGCAATCGCCACACAGACTTGGTTGAGTGCTAATGAGCAGAGCAGCTCATTCCCGGTGGTCTTCCTCCAGGAAAACCAGTTGCTGAAAGTTCTCGTCTTCTAAGTTCCTTCCTCTCCAGGGCGTTTTCCAAGGAATTGGGAGACTGCTCCTGTGTGCAGCCAACCTCTCCTCCCCCCTTTTCATGCCTCTTCTGGTTCTGGGAGACAGGGTGGGATGGGGTGACACCTGCCTGACTCATCTCTGCTTTTGGGCCTCCATCCTCCCTCTCTCCTGCTTCCAGCTCTGCTTCTTGACTTCTCTCTGCACCGACTCTCCCTAAGCCCTGCTACCTCTTCCCAGTCTGCTCCCTCTTCCCCCGCCCCTTGACCACTCATTGCCGTCCCACCACCAATCCCTGGGTTCTGAGCCATCGTCCCTTGGAGGTTCCCTGAGTGGTAGACTTTGCCTGCGGACTGTCCCGTGCTCAGTCCCTGAAAGCATCACCAGGTTTAAAAAGGGACTGGGTGGCCCACGACCTTTCTCTCCCTGACTCCCTGGAGAGCCACTGCCAGCTGAGTTTGCAGTATGGGGCTTAGTTGGACAACAAGCCCATACGTCGTTCATGCCTTGCATGAAGAAGGTCCCAAGTTTGATTCACAGCATCCCCAGTTGAAAGAGGATTGCATAGGGGAGGCAGGACTTTGCCCAGAGAGCTACAGCCAGTCAGTGCAGGCACTACTGGCCTAGGTGGAGATGTGGCACGGCCTGTTCTGAGACAGAACGCTGGAATGCAAGTGGCTTTTAATAAGTAAATATCCTAGCCTGCCCGCCTCACATGCTTGGTGCGTGTGTCATTTTGTGTGTGTGTGTGGGGGGTTGTCTCAATGACACCTCACAAACAGAGGCCTTCCCCCGCCCCCCAATGCCTGGCCCCGATTGCTGGTGGTTTGGTGAATCATCTCTCCTTTGCTTCTGTGGGTCTCGCCTTCCCACACCTCGTAGTAGCAGTGATATATACATATAAGGCAAAACAAAACCCCACCAGCCTTACTCTGATTTCTTCTGTGGCTTCTCTTCCCCGCTCCCTCTGCACAAACGCAGTGGCTGGTTGCTTGGCTTTCGTAGACAATCACAATAACTTCCCACAAGACTGTTATAGATAGATATTTATATTTCTCTCTCGTTCCCCGAATGCTGTCCCAGGGCTATGGGGGAGAGGTTTGGGGCTCCCCTCGGGGTGGCATTCCTCCGGCGTTCCTGATGAGATCATCGCAGAGGGGGGCCTGTGGTTGCTCCCGCGTCGCCACGTGTGCCTGTGGGGCTGCGATTCTGCCAGAGTGGGGGTGGCCCCGCCACTAGACGCATCCATTTGCTCTCGAGTGGCACAGGCTTCTTAGATTGTTTATTGCATTTATATCCCACCCCGCTCCTCATTTAATCTCCAGTGGAGGAATGATGGTGGGAATGAATTAAACGGCTTTGGCCCTACATCATGCCTGAAGGAGCGTCTCCACCCCCATCGTTCTGCCTGGACACTGAGGTCCACCTCTGAGGGCCTTCTCGCAGTTCCCTCGCTGCGAGAAACAAAGGGACAGGGAACCAGGCAGAGGGCCTTCTCGGTAGTGGCACCCGCTTTGAAAAAGGACTGGACCAGTCCATGGAGGAGGGGAGGGCTGTTGATGGCTCCTAGCCAGGATGGCTTCTGAATGCCAGTGGCTGGAAGCCACAGAAGGGAAGAGGGCTCTTCCTGCTTGTGGGCCTCACACTGTGCCACCTGGTTGGCCCCTGTGAGCCCAGGATGCTGAATTAGATGGGCCACCGGCCTGATCCAGCGCAGCTCTTCTTAAGTTCCTAGGATAGGCTGTTTGGTGGCTATTGGTCGTCAGGGCTGTGTACTGCCTCTCTCTAAATGCCAGTCGCTGGGAAATGCTACGGCAACATTTTGATGCCTTACTTCCTTCGCCTTCCTTTAACGTGTTGATGTCCCTTGACTCGCTGTGGTTTTCGTACTCCGTAGTTGCCGTGGTGACAATCGCTTTCTTGTGGGACCCTCTGGGAGTGCTGCTGAAGAGCAGCCTCTAAATGAACAGGCGGGAGGGCTGGCGTTAGCATAGTGGTTAGAGCGCTGGGCTAGGACCCACAGACCCCTGTTCAAATCTCCCCCTCAGCCGTGAAGCTCTCTCAGAGGGGGCTTCTCTCAGCCTAACCCCCTCCCCAGGGTGGTTGTGAGGACAAAACGGAGTAGAGGGAGAGAGCTGAGGATGACACCTTGAGGAAGAGATACAAATGTGATAAATAACTCTCCGCCTCTCCCTGCAGGTCGTGATGGCCCCCCACGAGCCGCCCGTGGTGTTTGTGGACAACTACATCAAACTCCTGGCGGACTGCAGCACAGACACCTTCCAGAAGATTCTGGACATGAAGGTGAGGGGAGCCCTGTGGGCTCCGCCGGAGCTGGTGGCCTCCGCCCCGATTCCAGGGTTTTGAGGCCGGCACTGCAGCTTCCCTGCGGCTCCCGTTCATTTATAGAAGCCGAGAGTTGGAAGGGACCCCAGAGGGTCATTTAGTCCAGCCCGCTTCAATGCAGGCATTTCAGGTCACACAGGAGACCGTCCCAATGGGCACTCTGGTGGGAAGGGGGCAGGTCGATGCTCTCTCGGGCCAATTTATTTCTGCGTTAATTCGCCTACACATGCCATTTGCCTCGTCCCGCAGGGTCTGAAGAGAAGTGAGCAGAGCAACATGCTGGACTTGTTCCGCCAGAGGCTCCCGGCCCCTCCATCCGGAGGCGACAACGCCGGCTCCATCTCCCTGACGGCCCCCACGCCCGAGCAGGAATCCTCCCGCATCCGGAAGCTGGAGAAACTCATCAAGAAGAGGCTCTAGGGGGCTTCTTCTCCTCCTCCTCCATGCCCTGCTCTCTCTTTCTCCAAGATGAAACATGCCGGTTCTGGAACCCCGTCGAGGTGGCTTCTTGCTCATGCTGCTGAGAATGGACCTCCCCTTCGCCCGCTCCTCTTCCCTGGGACTCCAGATTCGAATTCATTGTCGCTCGCTTTTGGGAGATCCTTGGCACTAAGACTGTGCCAGTTGGGAGAGTCGCACGAGGGGGCTCTTCTGCTATCCTGTGCCACTTCAGACTCTGGCGAGGAATGTCTCCTGAGCCACCTTCAAAAATATAAAGAAATCGCCCCACATATTTCGCTTTTTCATTGTCACATGCTTGCTTTGCTATGAATATGGGTTATTTGTATAGGGAGGAAGACATTCAAATGTGCAGTTCCGCCCTGCAGTCTTGGAATGGTACAGGCCAGCAAGTCATCAACATGGGAATCTCCTAATGGGATCAGTTCTGGGCTTTTTCCTCCACAGGCATCCCCCTGAGCTTCTCCACCTGAGCTGTTTCATCTCCCTGCCATTGCCTTCCCTGTGTTCACTTCCATACAGCCCCCACAGCACAGCGGTCCTCAGTGAGGCTGGGTACTTACTTTGTCCTCTGCGTGGGAATGGCTGTTATGGTTCTGCACATGAATGCGCTGATGAGATCATTGCAGAGGGTTGCCTGTGGTTGCTTTAATGTAAGAAATCACGGACGCCAGGTGCAGGGAATGTTGATGGTCCTAGAACCCGCAGGATATGACAGGTCAAAGGTCCCCATTCACTCCCCCCCCCCCAAGTGCCTTTCCTGCAGGGTCCCCTTAGTTGTGGCTCCTAAAAACACCCCGGCAGCTTGGTTTCAAAACAATATTTTGCCTTGTTTTCCAGAGGCAGGGCTGAACTAAGGCCCACGGGCCTCTAGCTGCTGACCCTCCTTGACTGGAGTCGGCTGCCACCCTGTTGCTTAACTCGGTTGGCCCTTTGTCCCATTTGGCTTCTTTGCGGCGTGCGTGGTGTTGACTCTCAATACGGATCCGCTTGCAAAAGGAAGCCTAATCAAGGCGGGCGTGGCTTCTCCCTCCCAGGCTATATGGATGTCCTTGCGTTAAGGGCAAACAAAACCCGGGCCATAAATTCCAAAGGTGATAAAGATCAGGAAGCTGAAAAATATTCATAGCTGGGCTTGTCCACCCAACCCTGCCTTTGCAGATATGTAGACAAAAGGTTGGCCATTAAAATGGAGGTATACTTATCGCTGTTGACAGTTTCCACCACTTTGGCGTGAAGATTAAAAAAAACTTTTTATATTGATTTGAAACTACCCTCTTTCCTTATTTATCAGTCCCAGGTGATTTTGGATGGTTAGATTCCCTTTCAGTTGTATATTTTCTGTTCTGTATAGATCTCCTTTAAGTTGTACATTTTCTGTTAATAAAGAGGATTGTTCTGTGAGGTTTTTCTTTTTCTTTTTGTTAAGTTCTGTCTTCCTGTCAGATTCTTTTTCTTTTGCTGTTTCTTGCAGAGTGAAGTTTAAGCGAAGTAAATGGGCGGCCTCTTTTCATGTTGCTGTCTGTGTGTGTTTGTACATGTTTTCAGTGATATCTATTAAACAAAGTCGGAACTGTTTTTTGCCAAAGGGAGTATGTGTGAGCAAGCCCAGAACTCATTAAACACACTTTACTCTTACTCCCCGCACCCCAACGGTTTAATTTTAGAGGAGCCAGTTCCTTTGATTTGAGCATGAATTGCTTCTTTGGCAAGGACTTGTGCATGGAAGTGGGCAAGCTCCAGAACAAAATAAAAAAATTCCTTCAGTAGCACCTTAAAGACCAACTAAGTTTATATTTTGGTATGAGCTTTCGTTTGCATGCACACTTCTTCAGATACACTAGAAACAGAAGTGTCAGACCCTATATATACATAGAATGTCCTGGGAGATTGAAGTGTTCTCCTACTGGTTTTTCAGTCTTATGGTTCCTGATGTCAGATTTATGTCCATTTATCCTTTGGCGTAGGGTTTGGCCTGTTTGTCCAATATAGAGAGCTGAAGGGCACTGTTGGCATTTGATGGCATACACAATGTTAGAAGATGAGCAATTAAATAGTCCTGAGATGGTATGTTTGATGTTGTTGGGGCCAGTAATGATGTTGTCCGGGTGTATGTGGCAGCAAAGTTGGCATCTGGGTTTATTGCAGGCTCTGGTACCAGTGTCCATGTTAAGTCTGGTGGTTGTATTATGTCCCAGGACATTCTATACAAGATCTCAAAGCAGCTGTTTTATTACAGAGAAATTTCAGGAACAGACTGGAAAGGGAAGTTGCTGAATTGGAAATCATTACCAAGCTTAAAACCATGGAAGCACCTGGGATGAATAGAGATATCGGATTCTTATCTCATTATGCATGATCAAGCTTTCTTTAGCACCTCAGCCCAGGACTAATTGCAGCCATCAGCAGCCATTAACACCCATCTACAGGTTTACCACTCCCATCAGCCCATCTCCCATTCCCACCCACCCCCACCACCCTCTGTATATATATAGGGTCTGACACTTCTGTTTCTAGTGTATCTGAAGAAGTGTGCATGCACACGAAAGCTCATACCAAAATATAAACTTAGTGGGTCTTTAAGGTGCTACTGAAGGAATTTTTTTATTTTGCTTCGACTCAGACCAACACGGCTACCTACCTGTAACTAGAACTATGGCAAGCTCCAGAACAGTCGTTCAGGCAGAGACACAATGGACATCCTCCTTGGAGGGGCAGCTAGGTCTCCCACATCCCTGTCTTGGTGGAACTGCCTTGCCTTGAACAGAAGCTGATTGGATTGAGCTCTAAGGGCAGAATAATGCATCATACAGAGATGCTGTGGGCAGGCTCCTCAGAGGACAGGCAGTTCTTCCGCATCTCTCTGTTGGAAAGAACTGAATGATCTAGTCACATGCAATCCATAGTTGTGGTAGAATCACTTGCCACTAAAAGGAGCCCAATAAGAAAGAAACAAGGCTGAGGCACTGGATTCATGCAGAGAGGCAGCAGACATTTCCTCTGTGAAAGAATTCTTTGACACTCGTAGGGGTCTTTACATTTTTCTCTTGTGCCATTCGAGCAATTCTCCCCCCCCCCCCCCGCCTAAAAGCCCGGAGAGCCCTGCCAGTCAGTGCAGGCAATACTGAGCTAGAGGGACCGATTGGTCTGACTCTGTATCAGGCAGTTTCTTGTTTAAATCAGCTCTTTATTTCAAACCATGAGGACTAGATTCTTAGTTTGTTTTTTTAGGGGATGGGCTGTATATAATGCAGCACTCTGTGATCTACCATTTGGGAATTCCCAATCTCGCCAGCAAGGAATGGTGGAAGCTGGATCTTGTGCACACATGATAAAATAAAAATAAAAATACAGCTTTATCTCACTGTGTTTTATATTTAAAACGTGTTTTTTTAAAAAAGTACTTGGGACCACTCCACGAAAGATGCACGTCTCTCTGTGGGGGGCTCTGCATGTGCCGTTTGCCAGGCTTTGTCCCTTGTTTCTAACAAGCGGGAGTTCCCTCTTTCGCCCTCTAAACTTTTGCAAGAGTGACCTTTTCGCGGACAGAGTTGGTATTCAGAGCCAGTGAGAATTCTCCAGAAGGATCAAATTGGGCGGGGGGAGTTTCATAACCGCTTCTCTCCCATCCCAATGGCCTTGCCTTTCTCAAATATAACCAGGAGGGCCCCTTGTAACAAGGACACTGTTCTGTGCCCAGGGAATGCTGTGTGCCTTTCTGATCCCTCTGCTTTTAACCTCCGAGACGCCCTCTGCGTATTTGCCTGGCAGTAGATCTCGCTGTGTTTGATGCTGATTTCTCCCTAGTAAACTCTGGTTTTGGGGAGGGTTTGGGATTGCAATGTAAGACATATTTAGAGTGGAACTGGACCAGTTCACAGAAGAAGAGAGATGTCAGAGGATATCTGTCCGGCCATCTAAATTATTATTCATTGTTGGCATTCTTGTTTTTGTTTTTTTATTTAGCACATTTGTACCCCACTGTTTCCGTGTGCTGCTCTGGTTCGCCAGAAACGGCTTTGTCATGCTGGCCACATGACCTGGAAGCTGTACGCCGGCTCCCTCGACCAATAAAGCGAGATGAGCGCAGCAACTCCAGAGTCCGCGACTGGACCTAACGGTCAGGGGTACCTTTACCTTTACCTTTACCTTTACCCCACTGCTCAGCCAGAAAGGTTCCCAGTGTGGCTAATGTGCAATTGAAACAAGACAGTCCTTCCCCAGAGGCTTGCAAACTCATCACACAAGGGAAATGTCTCACCTGCTTCTACAATGGTGCACACCTGCTTGAGGGAATCTTAACACCCCTGGACCTAAGAAACTTGGTGTAATACAAAAGTGGGCTTCTGGCATTTGCGAAAGGCATCAATAAAAAGCAACTCTTTAAAAGAAAAGAAAATGAAGGGTTTCAATAGGTAATTGGCCCAGTTAATCCTGGTTAGTAAGGCACCCTGTTCTAAAACATCGCCGTTGTAGAAACGGCGGCAGCTGAAATGCAACTTCTGCGTGAGGGGTGCTGGGCCTCCAAAGTGCTTAGGGCCTCATCCGTGACCAGAGGCACCTCTGAATACCTTTGCTGAGCTTGATGCCCCCGAGTGAATCCCAGCAATGCCAGCACAGCTGGGATAGAGAGAGTTAAAAGAGCTTCCTGTTTAGGTGAGGCGAAGAGAAACCTCTCCAGAGCAGGTCTGCTGCACTTTGAAAATCTCGCAGGAGGAACTCTCTCTCCTCTGCCCCATCTGCCTCTTGAAACCCTGCTCCGATTGGCATCAGTTTACCCAGGATCCGGTTTCGGCCGAGACCAGCAGCCTGTGTCCCTCACCCCGCCAGGATGAGGCTGCGGCCTTCCTTCAGGAAGCCCTTGGCCCCGGGATGTGCATAGCTCAAAGCCACAGACGCCGGTGGCGGCTGGCTCCCTCCTGCGCCTCGTTCCAGGAGGGCCATGAAGGAATTTGTCTGAAAGGGGCTTTGGGCTTGTGCTCGAGCGCCGTGGCCGCCGGGCCCAGACGCTGGCCGTGTGTTTGCTTTGGCCCCCAAGCCTGCTTTGAGCTCCCCCGCCACCCCCAGGAGTCCTTCCCCGGCGATGACGCAGAGATCTAGGAGGCTTCCAAAGGTTGCTCTTCACACACTTCTATATATTGTTGGGGGTGGCGAGTCCAGAGCTCATCTGGGATGCAGCTGAGTGTCGCTGCAGGCCTCTGGGTTCGAGGCAGGCATGCCATCCCATAAACGGAGGCTGGCTCATGACAACAAATGGGGCTCTGCCTCACTGACCCACATGCAGCTGCAAACACTTGGCCATTTTTTTCTGGCTCCCTCCACTGCCATCAAATGCATCCCCTGCAACATTTCTCTGATGGAAATAGGGACCCAGGTGGCGCTGTGGTTAAACCACAGAGCCTGGGGCTTGCCGATCAGAAGGTCGGCGGTTCGAATCCCTGTGATGGGGTGAGCTCCCGTTGCTCGGTCCCAGCTCCTGCCAACCTAGCAGTTCGAAAGCACGTCAAAATGCAAGTAGATAAATAGGAACCGCTACAGCGGGAAGGTAAACGGCGTTTCCATGTGCTGCTCTGGTTTGCCAGAAGCGGCTTTGTCATGCTGGCCACATGACCTGGAAGCTGTATGCCGGCTCCCTCGGCCAATAATGCGAGATGAGCGCGCAACCCCAGAGTCGGTCACGACTAGACCTAATGGTCAGGGGTCCCTTTACCTTTACCTTAAGGAAAAGTGGGGCATTCCGGGATCTGATCAGAAACCGGGACGGCTTCTGTAAATCCAGGTCCGTCCCCAGAAAGTAGGGACACTTAGAGGGTCTATGAATGCGACGTTAGTCGTGATCTATACGTCGTCCTGTGCTTCCTTGATAAATATTGCTCCGTTGCATTTCTCTTCCATCTCAGCTGCTGTCTGATTTGAAAACAGGAGCTGCTGTTAAACCGAGGTGTGTTCACCTGGGCATGTGCAGATGGTGGCTTCTGTGGAGTTTTGAAGGAGGGTCAACGTAAGGCCCCTGCCGGATCAGGCCAGGGGCCCATTTGGTCCAGCATCCGGTTCTTGCAGTGGCCAACCAGATGCCCATTATGGGAAACCAGCAAGTCAGATCTGAGAGCAGAGGACACTCCCCTTCGGTGGCTGGCATCCAGTCGCTACCTCTTGGCCTGACCTACCTCGCAGGGCTGTTGTGAGGAGAACGAGGGAGGGCCAGGAACCATGCACACGCCACCTTGAGCGCCTCGGAGGGAAAGGTGGGCTAGAAGTAAATGCAACATCGGTGCAGCCAAGCTCTTGGAGTCTCCTTCCAGCTCTCCTTCCAAGCTGCAAATAGTCCACGAGAGACCAAATGTGGCTTTCAGTGAGCTGGGGTAAAGGGTGCAGGAGAAAATGGATGCGTGCCTGAAAAAAAGCACACTCTGTTTCGTGCTTGGCGGGGACACGCCTCTGTTTTTTTTTATCACCCCAGGAATGGCTCAGCTATTAATACAGCCATCACACTGCGCAGAAGGGCACACCTTTATTGACTAGAGGCCATTGGTGACGGAGGGCAAAAGAAGGAATCAAAGTCATATTGATTGTTGGTGCCACTGCATAATCTTTTAATGGAAGCTGTAACAATTTGTTTAGGGTGCGGGGAGATTCCTTGCTTTGGTGGAATACGGCATGTGTGTGAGAGACACATGCTCCTTCAGAGGTGGTTGGCGGGCCGTGTCGTTCTGCACTGTTCTTTCTAGTTACATACAATTTGCATTAATTCTTGGGCGGGGGAAAAGCCCAACTATGAGCAAAATGGGAAATGGCATTTGTTCCGTTTCCAAACCAGCGATGCCAAACATTTCATGGAAAGGGCAGTGTGACATTCCAGCTCATTGAAGAGGTCTTGCTAATGTGCGCTGTGGATCTCACTCTGGTTCAACTGTTTACCCGCTGTGGGGTTTTGAGAACCTGATGCAGGGACTGAGAGAGCCGCAACAAAATGTTGCAGTGTGGAGTGCTTAGTGGTGTGTGTGTGTGTGTGTGTGTGTGTGTGTGTGTTTGTGTGTGTGTGAAAACTTTTAAAAACATAATAAATATCTTTTAAATATAAAGTGACATAAGAAATAAAAGAAAGGGGGGAAACAAGAAGCAATAAATATCCTATGTGGCTAAATCAACATAAATACAACGCCTTCTTACATTTTCAGGTGTCAAATACAAAACAGTCTCTAAAGAATTGCTTTCAAATGCCTAGTGGGAAAAGTCCAGCTTTCAGCTTTCCAGCCAGCTTCCCAGGACCAGTTTCACTCCATGCCTATTGAGCATGCTCAGTCTTTGATTCCTACCCTGCCCTTTCTTACATAAATTTTTGGGGGTTGATGCTGCTGCCTTGGCTAAGTAAGGACTGGCACTCCAATAACTGAGACTGGACGGATTTTCTGCCATCCAGTGAAGGAAGTCCATCTGAACCCTGTTTCCTGTCTCTGGTGGTGGACAGCCAGATCCTTCTGGAAAGCCTGCGGTCAGGCCACAGAATGGTCCTCCACTGTTCTCCACCTCCAGCATCTTGTATGCAACAGTAAAGTGCCTCTGAATATGGGTTTTGTTGCCTTGCCTATTAGTGGTTGTTGGTAGATTCAACCCACCCCCAAATAATGGCCTGATCCTTTTCAAAAGGCTATTCTGCTGCAGTACAGAGTATCCTCCTCCTCCCCTAACTGCCCCTTGGCCACAGTGCCTGGGGGCAGATGGGCGTTCAGCAACACCTAAAGTCACGGGTTTCTTTCCTATCCCTGAATTAAATCATGCTTCACCATTGAGTTATGGCCCACTCTGAGATACAATTTCTCTCTTCATTTTCCAAAGCTGAGCTCACACCCTGATGCCCTCCTGATTATTTCGGACCACAAGCTGCCACAACCACTAGGGATGGCTACCTCTGAAGTGTAGTTCGGGGCTGCATTGGCAAAAGCCTCCCTCCTCCAGATCTACAAATAGCTCTTCTCAGGGAAACTGGATCAAAGCCGAAAGAGGGGGGGGGGCTTTTCTTCTGAGTTCACGGAAACCTCGATGAATCCACATCAGGTTTTTTTTAAAAAAAATATATTTCAAAAAAATAAAAATAAAAGTGTGGTTTGACCTTTTAAAAATGCCTTTTCCATACTGATCTGCTGAGTCGCAGGTTCTGTGATTCACTGAAAAAGTGCGAATTCCCAATGGCTCCCAGCCGGCTGGCTTGTGAAGGCCTGGTTTTGATTTGGGTTATTTACGGAGGTGGGAGTGGAAAGAGGGAAGCCTTTCTCAAGGTCTTTAAAAAAAGTTTCAGAGCAAGCGGGGGGGGGGGGAGGGGGAGTTGAAGGAGGGATAATAACATTGCAGTGTGGGCTCAAAAGCAGTGGAACTATGAAGAGTACTAAGTCAGTTCACCTGTCCATCAATATTGTCTGCAGTGACTGGCAGCAGCTATCCAACGGGGAGTCTTTTCCAGCCCTGCCTGGGGTCAAACACAGGACCTTCTGCATGCAAAGCAGGTGCTCTGCCACTGAACTACGGCCCTTCCCCTAAAATAATATTCCAGTCCTCATGATTCTGAATTACGAGGGCTGATTTAAAGAGGAACATAGGAAGCTGCCTGGTCCATCGAGCCCAGTAACTAGCAGCACCCCTGCAGGATTGCAGGCAGTGTTTTCATATCAGAAACTCTATGGAATTGCCGGTGCTCAGAGGAGGCTACCTGTTGCATCTCTGTAAGAGCTGCTGCTCTGCCGATCTGTCTTTACTTTGGCACCATCTCTGCATTGGATGTGATTACATAATTCAAGTGATACAGGGAAGCCACAGAAAGAGACTTAGGAGATGTTGCCTATTGCATCTCTGCGGGAGTCATTGCCTCTTTCCAGTCAACCACTCTCTTGGGCAGTGGGCAAATTGGCCATATCTCAGCATCCAGGTGTGCTGCATTCGTCCAGCTGCTGTGGAACTACAGTGGTACCTCGGTTTAAGTACACAATTGGTTCCGGAAGTTACTTAACCTGACGTGTACTTAACCTGAAGCGAACTTTCCCATTGAAAGTAATGGAAAGTGGATTAATCCGTTCCAGACGGGTCCGCGGAGTACTTAAACTGAAAGTACTCAAACCGAAGCGTACTTAAACCGAGGTATGACTGTATCTGGGGAGGCTGTCTCTGCTGCGGGATTCCCGTCAGGGAGCCCCTCAAAATAGCTACAATTCTCAAGATTTGTGGTTTACATTTAAAGGCAACCCTTTAAATGCGCAGTCATGCCATACATTTAAAGGAGTATCAAGCCACTTTCAGTAATCACGGCTTCCCCCAAAGTATCCTGGGAGTTGTAGTTTGTGAAGGGTGCTGGGAGCAATTGCTCAGACAGCACCTGTTCTCCTCCCAGAGCTACAGTTCTCCGAGTGCTTTGACAGTCAACCTCTCCTGGCAGAGAAGTTTGTGAATTGCACCTCCGGGAGGAGAACAGGGGTCTCCTACCAACCATAGCTGCCAAGTTTTCCCTTTTCTCGCGAGGAAGCCTATTCAGCATAAGGGAAAATCCCTTTAAAAAAGGGATAACTTGGCAGCTATGCTACCAACTCTCAGCGTCCTTTGCAAACTTCAGCTCCCAGGATACTTTGGAGACGCCAAGGCTCTTGCAAGCTATAAATGGACGGTGCGCACGGAAGTAGAAGATCCGACTAGCCAGATAGGAGGCCCCCACCAGCAGCATAAATTTGGTCGAGCCCCGAGCGAGGGAGCCGTGGCACCTTTCCCCTCGGATCGTGTCGCCAGGCTGCCCCCCTCGCTTCCCTCTCGGCAGCCCCGGGGAGGCGGGTCTCTCTCCGGCCTCCGCCCCTCGCCCGAGGCGGCCGCCTGCGCGTCCTTCTCGCCAGTGCGCTCCGGGCGCGCGGAGAAAGAAGGAGGCGAGATGGTGGGGCGGCTCAGCCTGCCGGACGTCCCGGAGCTGCCGGACTCGAAGCGCCGGGCCGAGCGGGGCCTCGACAGCCCCGACTCCGGGCTGCCCCCCAGCCCCAGCCCCGGCAGCTGGCTGCTCTCGGGCGGCGGCGGATCGGAGCGGGGAGGAGTCGCCAGTGCGCTGCCGGAGACCGAGAGACCGGAGACCAAGCCGCTTCCGAAGGTGAGTGCAGGAAAGCAGGCGCCTGCGTCTGTCCCGGTGTGGGACCGGAGTGAATCCAGATTAACGGGGGGTGTGTGCACGGCGATGCAGGTCCAAACGCCAGCTGCGTTAGCAAGGGAGCGTCGAGCGGGGGGATGCAATCCGAATTAGCGGCGCGGTTCAAGGGGCATTAGGGAGGCTGCGGACGAGTGCGCAAGAGGAGCGTGAAATCGGATGCTGGGAATGGAGAGCAAATCCGGGGTATGCGAGTCCATGTAGTGCGGGCTCAAGGCGGTGCAATCCCGAACATGTTTTATCTGACGCTAAGGTTCAGGGGGATGGACTGGACTGTCCAAACTACTCAAGCGAGTTTTTATAAAACGCAAAGCAGCCTCTGCGGATCCGGGCGAGGTCAGTTTGGGATGCCAAACTAGCAACAAATTCCTTGCACTTCCTTCCCCAGGTGGACCCCTCCTTCTACCTCCCCTCGACGTGGTGCTTTTTGAGACCCTTCGGGGATTAGGCAGGTTGTAACCCCCGCTTCCTGCCTACCGGTAGCTGTGGCTCCAGTTTCCCTAACTGGTGCTAACTGGAGAACCCCTCTTTCCCCACCCTAGTATTTTCTTGCTGGAGACTACGGTACCTGCTCAGGCTCCCCATGGGAGCAGTCAGGGTTCCCTTGAGGGACTTCATAGTCTCCAGATCCTTCACATCATGGTAGTAAAGTTAGGCCATCGTGATTACTGTGCCCATTTTGCAGACTTGATGCCGCAGGCAGTGTGGTGACTTGTGTTGGGATTGTCCAAATCTCAAGGGTGCCATCCTTTGCCCAACCTGCAGCACTAGAATCTAGTGGATTCGGCTTGCCATGGGCCCAAATGAGTGGAGCTAATGCTACAACCCTGCTAAATGTTTTCAGTCGGATGCTACTGCATAACACAAGCTAGTGTGTTGATGATTTCTTGTGCCTCTCAAGAGTCTCCGAGTGCATGATGGGGGGTAGTAGGGGGTTACAAGCAGGGAGTGTGGGGGGTCTGCTAGGATCCCCAAGGGCTCTGTGGGTGGGTTATTACTGTATGTTGTAATTATGACCTTCCCAAATTCTCTTGTGGGATTATGGGGCCCAGGCAATTGTCATGGGACGTCCTAATGTTTCGTTTCTTTTTTTCCCTTTTTTGTTTTATTATGACATTTATATGAGGAGCTCAAGGTGGCATACGTGACCCGTAAGCCTGGACATATATTTATATGAATCCCCTGAATCTTTGTTTCATTTGCTTATGTTTTTATGCTGCTCGAGTTTGTATTTTTCTTTTTTCAGCTGGGATCACTTTTCGTATTGCACACAGTTTGCACCCCTTGGAGGTTATTGAACTATTAGGCTGTTTGGAAAGGCTTTGAAATAAATACATGGTTCTCCCCACCCTCCCTGTTTTTAATCTCCTAGCAACCCTGTGAGGTAGGTCTGGCTGAGATGACCCCTGGTGAGCTTCCTGGCTGAGTCCAGGATTTGAACCCAGGTCCCTAGTCCAACCAGTATACCAAACAGGCTTCCAAAAAGGATTCTCTCCCCCACCCACCTCCTGTACAATGTGATTCCCACCTCCAGCACGGTGACAGACCATTTGTGTCCTGTTAATAATTTCTCTTCCAGGCAGCTGCTACGGAATGTAAACCAACATTTGGTGCGCAGCTGCTGTGCCCCCCCCCCAACATGCCGCAACAGGATTCGGAGACAGGTGGGATCAGGAGAGGGAGAGCGTTATCTGGTGTTTGTGGCTTTCTCTGCTGAATATTAGTGCCCCACATACAGATAGTTGGGGGGGGGGGAGGAGGCAGTTACCCACAGCTCAGCCACGGAGTGTGTCAGTATAAATGTACCTTGTCCACTTTCTCTTCTGCCCCCTTTTGCTTATGAGATTGCCTTGCCACATATACTCAACCGCTTTGATTGGTGGAAGTGGTACTGTTACAGGTGCCATGTAATATCTGTTCCACATCTGTTAAGACCTCTGTCTTTTATTGCCTTTGGAACTCCCTGCCTATTGATACCAGCCCTGCCGCCTTCACTGTACTCTTTTCAGCTCCTGCCATTGTTTAGACAAGCCTGCCCAGATAGTTGGTGAGTGTTATAATCTGTTTTTAGACTCTAGTTCATGGGTAGGCAAACTAAGGCCCAGGGGCCGGATCCAGCCCAATTGCCTTCTAAATCCGGCCCGCAGACGGTCCGGGAATCAGTGTGTTTTTACATGAGTAGAATGTGTTGCTTTTATTTAAAATGCATCTCTGGGTTATTTGTGTGGCATAGGAATTCATTCATTCCCCACCCCCACCCCCAATAATAGTCCGGCCCCCAAAAGGTCTGAGGGACAGTGGACCGGACCCCTGCTGAAAAGGTTTGCTGACCCCTGCTTTAAATCTTTTGAGAGTTTTAAACTATTATTGTTATTTTTTTTCCTATTGGTGGCTTTATTTTAATTTTTTTATCTTTTTGAGGTTTCTTTGTAAAAACAAGCAGTGTACAGATTTTATGAAGTTAATAATTTTGTCACTCTGGGCTAGCCTGCATACACGAAAGATAACAGGTTTTTGAAACGATAGACTGGCTAATTTGAAGCCCATGCCGCCTCTTGGTTCTGACTTTGAATCCCCTGCACCCGTTAAGAGTTCATGTGGTGAAGGCAGTTAGGTATAGAGTGTCATACTAGGACCTTGGAAACCAGGGTTCAAGTCCACACTCAGTTATGAAGCTCAATGGGCAACCTAGGGCCAGTTACTGTCTCTTAGCCTAACCTACCGCACAGGGTTGTTGTGATGATTACATGGGGCGGGGGAAACCATATTTGCCACCTTGAGCTCCTTGGAGGAAAAAATGGGATGTGAATGCAATAAAGAAATAAATGTTGAAAATGTAGGGAAACTGGGTTGTGGTTAAAGGGTGTGAAAGGAGTAGCTAAATAATATTTTAGCCTGGCTACGAATGACCCCTCCCTTCCCCAATTTGCATGAATTACCGGTAATTCCCTGAAGAGTATCTCCACCCCTTTATTTGCATACTCCTCTGGAGACAAAATACAAGCAAAGAATAAAATTGGCGGGTTTTTTGTTTTTTTTGCTTTCTTATGTTGGAGGGAGGGAAGGAGGAGGAATTTAGGTTAGATACTACCGTAGGAAACAGCTGTGATTCTTCAGTGTGGCTTCTTTGAGCAAGGACCGAGAGCCTGACTACAAGTTGAAATTCAAGTCAACGAGGGGATGTTGAGTGGGGCAACCCAGCCAGGTGGGCGGGGTATTAATAAAAACAACTTATTATTATTATTATTTAGTCCCCCCCAAGGGCAGGGCAGGGCACTGGGGTGGATGAGTGGGTGTTGATCCACTAGCCCAGCGGTACGCAACCTAAGGCCCGTGGGCCAGATGTGGTTCAATCGCCTTCTCAATCCGGCCCACGGATCAGCATGTTTTTATGTGAGTAGAATGTGTGCTTTTATTTAAGATGCATCTCTGGGTTATTTGTGGGGCATCCCTGGTGTTTTGACATGAGTAGAATGTGTGCTTTTATTTAAAATGCATCTCTGGGTTATTTGTGGGGCATAGGAATTCATATTTCCCCCCCCCCCCCCAAATATAGTCCAGCTCACCACATGGTCTGAAGGATGGTGGACCGGCCCACGGCTGAAAAAGGTTGCTGACCCCTGCACTAGCCACTGAATTTACACCGAGTGTCTTGGTTAGGGGCATTTGAAGCCTTTTTTGGGGGTTGGGTTCGATTGTTTTGCTGTTGTAGTTGGTTAGGAGATCTTGCGCAACAAGCTCGCTTCCCCCAAACAGGTTTTTTTGTGTGTGTGTGATGGGCAAATGCACTTGGAAAGTGTGGGGGTAAGGCTCGCATCTACCCTCTGTGCAAATGAATCAGAGTGGAATGGGCCTTAAGTACGTAGAGCAGGCGACAGATCAGGATTGGATTCTTGTGAAATAGCCCACGTTATTATCTACCAGTAATCTCCCTGGGAAAGATGGATGGATGGATGTTCCAGAAATGGGTTGTCTGGAAGCGTTGTACGGCGGCACGTTTTTTTTTTTCATGGCTTGGTTTTAGGCGGGGATGTTGGAAAAGAAGGAACTTTTTTCCCAAGATGTGTAACTGCCGGGGCTGAGATGGTTCCAGCGCTTTTTAAGGACTGGATCAAGTTAAGGGCCAGGAGAGGTGTGAGATATGTGTTCCACCTCTTCCGCCTTGCCAGGACAGTAGCTGCCCCTGTAGCATCTGTGTGGGAATTGTCTCTGTCCAAAATGCTAAGGACTTGAGTTCATCACTTTTTTTTCCCTTTTCTTTTTGCTTCTTTGTTTTTGGCTGAGCTGATGTTGCTCAACCTCACTTTTCCATCTTTAAAAGAGGAAAAGAAGAGGAGGAGGAGGAGGAATTATTGTGGCCAAATATGCAGGCTGAACTTTTTATAGGACTGCAAAGAACCCTGTAGGCTGAGGCCGTGCTAATAAAAGAAAGAAAGAAAGAAAAAGTAAGAGCTGCTGAAATCAGAATGTGTTGCATCTTTTTAAGGAAAAAAACCAAAACCTTGAAAATGTAAAAGTGTGAACTGTGTCGGATTTGTGTTCGCTGATATGTGTGATGATGAGATTCTTTTGCCAGGAAGGGCTGTAACTCAGGAAGGAAGTATGCTTGGCATGGAGACGGCTCCGAGTTCAATCTCCAATGGCATCTGCAGGTGGGGCTGGCAGAGACACCCTCCTGGAACTCAGGAGGGCTGCTGCTGCCAGTCAGTGTAGACAAGACTGAGCTGGTCTGACTTGGTAGAAGGCAGCTTCCTCTCCTGTGCTCCTAACAACGGCATTGCTACTGTGAATTGCTGTCCAGGGCAAGAAATGTTTTCCAGACAGGGGCCATGCTCCCTTTGGGGCCACATGCCGGTGGTGGGCGGGGCCAGAGGCAAAAAGTGGGCGGAGCAACAAATGCAATTTTTCACAGTCAGCTTTTTTTTTTTAAAAAAAAAACACACTTCCTGGTATGACCTCTCTCTATCTTCCACCTACCGAAGCCAGAGGCATTGCCAGAGTGCAAGGACACAATTCCAGCCAGGCAAAAATGCACAAGGAGGGTCCAGGTGAGGGGCGTGGCTTTCAGAGAGGGGGTGTGGCCTGGAGAGAGTCCCACATTTGGGCCCCGGGAATGAGGTTCCGCACTCTGGCTTTGTAAGATTGGCTTTTATTTATTGGACCCCCTTCCGTTCTCTTCCACGCCTTCAGCCGTTTGATAGCGTCACCATTCAGTGTGTTGCCTGACAACTTCCCATGCTGAAAGACATGCCTTTCCTTTTGCAGGAGACCTCGTCTTGTCCCAGCCCGCTGCTCCCCGGCTGCTCCTCTCGCTTATGCCCTCTGTCCTTTGGGGAAGGAGTGGCGTTTGATCTGTTGCCGCCCAAGGATATAAGGTACGCCAAGAGTTGTAAGAGGAGGGTAGCGAAGACGACCAGCAGGATTTGTCAAAGCCCATCGCTGGGCGCAGAAGCGAGATGGCCTTGTGTGGACCTGCAGAGTCAAGAGCATCCCTGGGCATCGGAGGCTGGGGGCAGGCTGCCACATTTCACGAAGTGCTTGAGGAAAATAGCGCCTTGCGTATTAGAGCACAATTCCCTGAGGCTTGGGCTCCAAGAGCTGTTATAGGCACAAACAGAGGCCTGCTTTCTGTTATCGGCCGACCCACATGCCGTATCGCAGACTGATTTTGGAAGCCCCCTCAAAAGTGGTTTGTCAGGCAGGCTTCTGCTCTGAGAAATCATTATTTATTAGATTTATATCCTTCACCGTAAGATCTCAGGGCAGTCCACAGAGTTTAGGCATTACCAAACAATTCTGCCAGGCTTAAGCAAGCAATTAAGAAGAGTTCACAATGGTTTGTTGATACTTGTTATTTACTTTTTGCTGTTAAATTGGGTTAAACCACAGAGCCTAGAGCTTGCTGATCAGAAGGTCGGTGGTTCGAATCCCTGCAACGGGGTGAGCTCCCGTTGTTTGGTCCCAGCTCCTGCCAACCTAGCAGTTCGAAAGCATGTAAAAGTGCAAGTAGATAAATAGGTACCGCTACAGCGGGAAGGTAAACGGCGTTTCCATGCGCTGCTCTGGTTCGCCAGAAGCGGCTTTGTCATGCTGGCCACATGACCTGGAAGCTGTACGCTGGCTCCCTCGGCCAATAATGCGAGATGAGCACCACAACCCTAGAGTCGGTTACGACTGGACCAAATGGTCAGGGGTCCCTTTACCTTTATTGTATGTTTTTGGTCTTTTTAATGTTGCAAACCGCTTTGATATGTTTTTAAGCAGCGTATAATTTTAAAAGAAACCTATAAAATAAATTCTACAGTCTTTTTAGCTAAAGTGTTCTGGCAGGTGTAACGATGCTAACTTCTGTCCTGTCTGTTTTCTCCCTCTGCTCCGCCCCGTGGTTCACAGGTACACCTCTTCGGTGAAATACGACTCTGAGAAACACTTCATCAACAATATTTCTATGCCGATGGGCCTGGGGTTGTCCTCTTGCAGCCAGACGGTCGTCTGCGTCCCCGACAACACTTGGCGTAGCTACAAAGCTGAGGTGCGCCTCCAACCGCGCCCCCGGCCCAGGAGTTTCTCGAGCACCACAATCGTCTACCCCAAGCACACCAAGACTGTGTACACCACCACACTGGATTACAACTGCCGAAAGTTCGTGCGGAAGTTCCTCTCCAGCGTTGAGCTGGAATCGACTGGGAGTGATAACAACCCTGATGGTTGCTGACTACACTCTCTCTCTCTCAGTCTCTTTCCCTCCCTCTCTCTCTGCTGTTGCAACATGATGGGTTTCTGACGCATCGTAAGCTCTCCACTCGATGGAAATGGATGAAGCCCTGAATTAGCTTTGCCTCCCGAACGAATTTCCTCTTGTAGCTACCTCTCCTCCACGGCATGTCTTCAGCCTTAAGGATCCTGTGGGCCTGCACTTAATTTATGTCTACAGGAACGCAAACGCAATTTTCTCCGAGGGCACTTTCCCTCCTTTCTTTTGCTGTCTTTTCCTCGTGTGGGGTGAAAATAAGCGGACCTTTCTTTTCCGAGAGGAAAGTAACTTGTTCGTGGAGAAGAGAAGGAGCTTAGGACAAAGGCCTTCAAGCGAAAACAATTCCTGAACTGGCAGTTGGAAACCATCCTAGTTGCTCCTGCGCCAAGTAATTTTATATATATAAAAAGAACTCTTTCCAACCTAAAAACCATAACTTATTTTCGATAGTCTCATTTATTACGTTAATGTATTAAGACAGATTTTTTTGCCAGGGAAGGCTGGCTGGTGGTCAAATCACAGTTATAGTTTGTCACTATAAACCTTACCGATTATACTCCTTATGTGTTATGCCTGCGTCTTTTAAGGAAGCCTAAAAATCAGGCCAGTTGTGGTTTGGCATAAAACCACAATAATTACTAGGTTATCGGTTTCCCAGATATGCATTATATACCTTGTTTTATTTAATTCATTGCGGACTTGTCCAACAGTTCGCTTTGGTTAAATTTGGTTGAAGTTGCTCCTGCAGGGCTTGTAGTGAGTATAAAGCTAATATTTACCTTGGGATCATCATCATTTAACTCATCGTTGCTTTAAAAGACGCAACATTTTGCAAATGCCACAATTCAGAACCGCCCGTGAGTGCTTTGGAAAGCTGAGGATAATGGTGGCACAACCTTAGGCAATCTCTTTTGGATAATGACTTTCAGATTTCTATGATGAAAGTAGTAATTCTGTGGCCCAGCAGCATGCTAAGCCGCTGTTAATGGGAGATTCAGAGCCAGTCCTGGCTGCCTAAAATGTGTGCGTTGTGAACAGGTCATTTGAGTAATTCTTCACAGGCGCAAAAGGAAGATCTGACTGGACCCCTCTGGGTCAGATACTTTGGTCCATCTAGTTTAGAATAATTGACACTGACCAGCAGGAAGTCTTCAGGGTTTCAGGCGGGGGGGAGGGGTCACCCTACCTGCAGATGCCAGGGATTGAACCTAGGATCTTCTGCATGCAGAGCAGATATTCTAATATTACTAGGCTACAATGCTTGCCCCAAGGGTCTTAGGAAGATTTGCAGTAGTGTGTCAAAACAGTTTTGGTAAATTTGGACAAAGGCGGAGTGAGAATGCTGGAAACGTACACCCCTAGAAATCGGTCCTAAATACTGAGCAGCATAGAGGCATCTGCGAATTTTATTGTTTCCATAGCAGTGCCTCCGTTTGTGGTCGGAGGCTTCCTGGTTGTGAGCGGTAGATTAAACCTCCTGCAATAATCTGGACTAGAGGTGTGACCCAGTTGGCCATCTCCGATTCAGCGGTAAAGATCAGCTTTCTCCAGGGGAAAGCGGCAGGACAGGGCAATCTGGATGAGCCCTATGTTGTGTCAAGAGCTTCCCCTTCCTCACTAGCTTTTTCTTTGAAAGCCTTGTTCTGTTTTTAGTTTGAAAAACAATTTACGTTGCCTGTTGTAACAGCCATTCTCTGTCAACAAATCTCAGTAAATTTCAGGAAGGCTGTGAGATGGATGGGGTTTTGTGTTTGTGTTTTGCCAGTGGTTCCCTCTACAAAAATAAACAGCTGAGAATCTTGAGGCACCTGAAAGGCTGATGGGTTTATAATGGCACTGCCAAACGGCGCAAACAAGATTTCATTTTCTTTCCTCCAACAGTTCGTCAGCAGGGTCTCTTGTTGAAGTTTCATTGTTATGCTTTTGCAAGCACTTTGACCAAAGGAAACATTCCCTTTTATAAAAAATGCATTCCCTCCTCCCCCCCCTAAAATGTTGCTGAAATATAGAGCAGATGAAGCATGGGAGAAGTTCCTTAGACTGGTTGGAACAGAAGTTGTTTTGTGGGGTGTGCGAGTCAGTTTCACTCATAAGAAGAAGTTATGATCTCTACACCTTAAAGGTGTGCGGGAGAGATTCAGTTTGGGCAAGAACAAGTTTAGTTTTTGTCAGGAATCCAGAATGGAGCAGAAAGTCCAGTCAGTTGAGTTTGTTCTTGCAAGTGTGATTAATGGTAAGTGTAAGGTATTTTGTGGCGTTCTATGTGTGAAGGCAGGGTTGCTTCATGGTAAGAAGGGGGAATTGTTTTTGAGTTATTAATTTGATTATAATTGATGGTTCCTTTGCTGTGAAGGGAACTAGAATCTAGGGAATCTTTTGCAAATGTTGCACACTTTTAAAGATAACTTTGGGGATGCTACTGCCCCCCCCACCCCACCATGCCACGGCCAAACCAAAGCTAAGTTTTCAAAAGCCAGGAACTCTGTATGCAAACAAAATGCTGTAATCTCTGGTACAGGATGCAAACAACATGCTATCATCTCCGTTGCAGGGTGCAAACAAATTACTCTGTGACTGCGTAGTCATAGAGAAACACTGAATTTGTTGTTTTTGTTGAGTTCTGTAGGAGGAGCAATAACCTTCTTTGAAGTAACAGAAAAACCTTTATGAAAGGAGGAAGGTGTATGAGTCATTCCTCACTTAAATTTTGCATTGCTGTTGCAAAAACAGCTGAATGTATATAAAAAAGGACATGTAATTTTCCTACTGGGTAGGGTTACCAAGTAGCGTTTAACGGGGAAATGACTGACGAGTTAGACATTCCTTGAGGAGTGACTGTTTTGTTAGAAATGACCAAGTACTCATTGTCATCGCTGCATACCTACGGTAGCAGTGTGAAGAAGTGATCTAAGAATTTGTAGGGCTGCCTATGGGAAGCTGTCCTCTTAACTTTTGAATCTGTGAGCTCTCTGGGAATACTCACAAGTTGTTGTTGTTGTTTTAAAAACACACACACCCAAGTTTCTAGTTCTTGTGGTAAAATGAACATGGAAAGGTGGGCAGGCCTCTTTGCTGAATTATTTGCATAGATGGCAGCTGACGGAGTAATGAGTGCAAATTTTCCCGTAGAGCCTTTCTGCATACTAGCCCCAGTGATATTTTAACTGGGCAAACAGAATTTGGGGGAGAGACATCCCACATGGGATGAGGGATTGGATTTGAAAAAGGATGGGCTGCCAAGTCCCCAGTGCTGCAAATGGACATGGTTCAAAAATACTAAAAAAGAGAGAGCCCAGCATTGGCAGGGCATTATTGCAGAGGTTACTTATCTTTAACATGTGTGGTATTGCAAATAAGGTTTCTCTTTTTTAAAATAATAAAAAGGTACAAAAATGTCTTTGGAATAGGAAAAGCATCCAGTGTGGACCCAATAGGGAGATGAGATGTTTGCAACTCTTTGCTCACGAGAGTCACTTATTCACATTGGGATCCCCTCAATTAAGTATCCTCCGTAGCTGCAGTCCTAAAAACCAGCTCAGTTGAGCCTATTTATGTGCAAAATGTCTCTGATTCAATCCCTAGCATCTCCATGAAGGACTAGCAAGGATTCTTGTAATAATAATAAAATTTTTATTATTTATACCCTGCCCACCTGGCTGGGTTTCCCCAGCCACTCTGGGTGGCTTACAGTAACATATAAAAACAAGCTGCTGCCAGCCAGTGCAGACAAGCAGTAGGGAGACTATAGCCGTCCAGATGTTGTTTGGCTCCAGCTCCTGTTAACCCCAATGGCCACAGCCTCTTGAGAGGGGCGATCTGGGCAACTCTAGGCTCCCCATCCTTCGGGTAGTGACATTACTGGACTCTTATCTCTCAGCCTTTTCCCTCCTAATCTTTTAGGATGAAAAGCCTGTGGAAGGCAGTGATGGTAGATTTTACTCCTTTTTCCAGCAGCCTTAAGATCATGATGGTAGAGCGCTCGTAATGTTTTTATTCCTATGGCAGTGAATAAATCTGTGCCACTCCTAGAGGTATATTTTGGGGCTTTAGTTGCTAACTTGAAAATATTAAACTGCTCTTGCCTGCTACCTCCAGGATATTTCTGTCTGCAGGAACCAAATAGGGAACTGACTAAAGGGGCTTCCTTGAGGTATTTGGTTGAAGGGGCTCAGGCTGATGCAGCAAAGTAACTCTTGGGGTTCATCAGACATGTCACAGTGGCTACTAACCTACTTCTTGGTTAGGAAATCAAAGGGTTTCTCTTTTTGTTTAGTAACATGGCATTTGAAGAAGCCCCTAGAATTTGGGTGGTGGTGGGTGGGACCTGTCTGGATACTTGCTCTATGCAGATATTTCTCTAGGTCGATGTGCTCTGGGGCTCTCCAAGTTTTGCATTTCCAATGAGTTAATTAATAAACTAGGCCTTGTATCATCCTCATCCTTGCCTCTGGTTTTTTTTTTTAATGATCAGTCTTCGATATCTACCTATATGTGTGTACTTTTAAAAAAGAGGTGGTTTTTTAAAAAAGTGTCTTTACATGATTTAAAAGTTAACTTGTGTTGCCGCGTTCTTGCGAAGTCCTGGATATCACTGTGCAATGTCAATGACATGATTCCTCTCCCTCTCTCTATGACTGTTCTTAATTTGCTTTGGATCCCCCCCCCCATTTTAACTAGTAATAAATTATCTGAAGAACATAATCCCATAGAAGTGTGTTGTGTTTAAGTGTATTGTGTTTATTGACACTCATCGCAGACGAGGCTTGTCACCACTACCATGCTTTCTGTATGTGTGAATGATTACTGAATCTGAAAAACTGACAAATGAAAACATAAGGAATTGGGGGTTATATTTGCTTTCCTTTAAAATAAATATTTTCATAGGCACTTGATCTCATTTTATCCATACCACCAGGCTCTCAGACAAACCATTTTAAATAGGTAAAAAAAAAAAACATATGTGGAGTTAGAATCATAGAGTTGGAAGAGACCACAAGGGCCATCCAGTCCAACCCCCTGCCAAGCAGGAAACACCATCAAAGCATTCTTGACATATGGCTGTCAAGCCTCTGCTTAAAGACCTCCAAAGAAGGAGACTCCACCACACTTCTTGGCAGCAAATTCCACTGTCGAACAGCTCTTACTGTCAGGAAGTTCTTCCTAATGTTTAGGTAGAATCTTCTTTCTTGTAGTTTGAATCCATTGCTCCGTGTCCGCATCTCTGGAGCAGCAGAAAACAACCTGCTAGGTTTCCTAGGTTTAAATTTTTCTTTAGGATAATTTAGCTTGCACTCCTACCTATATACACTTACTTGGGAGTAAGCCCTATTGAAGTCTCATTTAACCATTTCCAATCTAGTACCAATGCAATTAGGAGGAGGGGCAGGGTATAAATTAAATGAATAAATAAAAACCAAAAGCTCCAATGGTAGTTCTAAGCAGCCCAGTAAAACCTCAGATCCAAGGGCCAAATGTGGCCCCTGAAACCTTTTTACCTAGCCCTCAGGACCATTCCTAGGCCACACCTCCTCAGCCATGCCCCTCAGCAGTCCTGCTTCCTTGAGTGTTTTTTTCTTGTCTTCAAACTCTGCTTGTGTGCCTGGATGGAGAATATAAAAAGGGGTGTGTGCGTGTGCGTGTGCGTGTAAACTTGCCTACTATACAAATGCAAAATGTACACTTGCTGCTTCAACCACTTTTGCCTCTGGCCCTGTGCATCACTGGCATGTGGGACCTGAAATATTGCCCAGAAAGGAATGCAACCCTCACCTGAAAAAGGTTCCCTACTGTGCAGTAAAAGGGAGTTCAGGTGAAGTTCAGAGAAGATACCTCTATTGTGTCGTTATTCTTCCCCTGCCCCAAGGGGAGCATACGCCATGCTCTCTCCACCAACTGCAAGGGAAGACGACACTGGTTGGTTTTTGTACACAGCAGAGTGAGAAGCAATGGTTTAATTTTGACAAAAGTGGCATCACAAATAGCACAGATATCAAAGTCCTTCACGAGTACATGAGATTTAAAATAACAAATGGCCCAATATGTGGTGGTATTTTAGTGCTGCTGTATTTGAATAAAGCCCATGTCTCCATTATTATTTTTCACATCTTGTTCAAAAAGCAACAAAGTGTTGACATCTGGTGTGTCTGCAAAACTGAAAGTCATTCCTGTGGATTCCCCAACCCCTTCCTCCATCTATGGAAGGTTAGTTGGATGCCAGCAAACCATTATCTATCCATCCACACAGAATTTTATCAAACTTAAATTTGCAGTGTGCAGACAGCTGTTGGTTAACTTGATGAAAAGATTAATAATCTCATTAGTTTCAAATATAACCATCTAGGGTTACCTCTTCAAGATCTTCATGCCTTTGCTTAAACAAAGCAAAACAGAAGTGTCGGGAAGATTTATTTACGCTATTTCCTGAGAAACACTTGGCATCAGTGCTGACTGCCTTTTTGAGACGTTTGTTGAGATCTTAGAACTCTGTCCACTTTGGTCTGTCTTGGGCACTGAAGTAGTAGTGGAGGACATGCTCTTCCGCAGCAACTGCTCCCTGCCCTGAGGAGGAGCCACATAATGCTGTGGCAAGTGCTTAAAAGCGAAGGATGGCTCTGGCGGTAGGTTTTGCTGGATGTACTCCCCATAACGCTTCCTTCTGTTCAGCCTGTAGACCCACAGCCTCTCCTCTTCTGCTATGGGATCATCCAGGATCCCATCCCAGCGAAGGCTCTCGTTGGAAAGCACACAGTTGTTTTGGGTCAAGAACGAAATGCTGGCAGAGAGAGCAGGTTTGGCTGGAGTCGCCTTTGGGGCAGCACCTTGGGGCGTCGTTCCAGGGCCAGTTTGGTGTTGAAGTAGTTCATGGGGTGATGTCACAAGGACGGAGTTCTTCTTGCTTTTGCCTTCAGGTTTTCCTGCTTCAAAAGAATGGCGTCAGAGGGAAGTCTGAGCACCTTTCAAAGCACATCATAGGGACATACAATGCCTTAGGCCAAGTCAGACTATTGGTCCCTGTAGCACAGGACTGTCAATGCTGACTGGTAACAACTCTTCAGGGTTTTAGGAAGAAAATCTTTACCACTCCCACCAGGGCATGTTGGGGATTGAGCCTGGGACATTCTGCATACAAAGCAGAAGATCTCTCACTGGCTTGTCCCCCATTTCAGCATATTAAAAGATGGGTGTTGGGAAAGACATGCACAAAGGAGCAGCCTTATTTATAGAGTCAACTGGCAGGACAGCAGCTGCTCTTCACCATCATTTTTTTGTAATGACTTTAGCTACAAAATGGTTTAATTATATTATTCAGCCACCTCTGTTCCTAAAGGCAGAATGTTTCAACATCCTCCTGTTGAAATGGAGTGGCAATTGATGAATATCTCCCGCCCTCTACTGCTTAAACTAGAGAAGAGCAGCTACTTGAAACTTGCTCAGGAAAACAACCAACTCTGGAGTCCAATTTCTAGAACAAGTGTTTGCTTCTCCAAGAAAGCAGACCGCCACCAGCATTGTTCCTTCCCTTCTTGTGCAGATTGCCAACTAGCATGAAAGACTACTTGAATCAACCAGACGTTGGTATAAAGAATGCAAGTTTAGGTAGGTTCTTATGCACAAAATTCACAACCAGCCTTGTAACGGCTGCACTAAAATGACATTTGGCAGCCACAGCATGGGGGAAACCTGCGGCCTTCTGAATATTATTGGACACCAGCTACCAAAATCAGGACTGAGAGTTGGTTGGCCATGCTGGCTGCAGTGGTCGTAGATCAGCTGAAGGGCCACCAAGTTCCCCATGGCTGCTTGAAAGGCTAAGCCTCTCTGGCAACTACCCTCAGTCCACTCATGCAGAGCCAGTGCGGTACAATGGTTAGAGGGCTGGCCATGGAGCTCACTAGCTGACCTTGGCCCAGTCACTGCCTCTCGGCCTAGCCTATTTCAGAGAGTCGTGGTGGGGATTAAATTAGGAGCAGAAGAACCATGCACACCACCTTGAGCTCAAGAGAGAAAAGTAGGTGGGGTATAAATGCAAGAAATAAAATACCCTTCACACACAAACACCCAGTTCTGGCTGGGTGAGTACATGCAAACCACCATTTTTGATTTCCCACAATGCCCAGTTTTTCATTTCCAGCCATGCCGTGCTGGGGAAACTGTGGTCAATTTAAAAATGGCAGCTTGCAGGCACTGCTGCCAGGGAGCCCACCATCACAGAAGGGCCTTGGGGGCGCCCACCATTATCTTGGGCTGCCTTCTTTTTCTTCGTCTTCCTTGCTTTCTTCTTGGTGTGAGGTGTCTGTGGGCGTTCCTTCGCAGGTGGCTTTTTGGTCTTGGCGCCCTCCCCCTCTGAGAGGGGGTCTTGCCGACACACATCCATCCTTCCTTCCTTCCGGGTATCTCTTGCTCCTTTGGGTGCTGAGCCTAAAAGAGACAGGAGCCGACAAGGAGTGTTGGACTGGGTCTTGGGTTCAAATCCTCCCTCTGCCATGAAGCTCTCCCAGTGGCCTCAGGCCAGTTGCTGCCTCTTAGCCCAACCTAACTCACAAGGTTGTTGTGAAGATAAAATGGAGGTGGGGGGGGGGAGGAGAAAAATGTATACCACCTCGAGCCCCTTGGAGGAAAAAGGTGGAATATAAATATAAACAATAATATATACATCTTCTAGTATCTGTTAGTGGTCAAGGCGTTGCCTGCATGAATCTTGGGAATTGAATTTTGGAGAGGATACTGACTGATCTCCATTTCTGACTCTAACCCGCTCTCTCCACTCCCTTGGAATTAATAATACCTCAATATATCGTACAAGAGATATATATTATTCTGCTTCTCAAGGCAAATCCTTGAGAACCGTCAACACATCTTTCTGTTTAGTGGGTTTCCTGCGATGTTCACAGCCTGGAAGGGGCCCTTTTGCACTGCAGCAGAGAGGACAAAGAAAGCCCATCCACGGGAACATTTGCAGGACGAAGAAAGTGACAGGATTTCAGTGGGATGTTACAAGATGTGTGCAGATGGGAAATGGAGGAGTGGGGCTCCCCCAAAACATCTGCAGGCAAAGCAGTATCGAAAGTGGGATAGTGGATAACCACCCCAATGCTTCTCAGTAAACTTCCTTCCTCTCATTAATTGACTACTTTCTTCTCAGAAAACCCCAAATTTTTACTATCCCCCCATTAATTTACCACTTTCTCCTCAGCACACCCCAACTTTTCATTATCCCCCCCATAAATTGACCACTTTTTCCTCAGAAAACCCCAACTTTTCACTATCCCCCATTAATTTACCACTTTCTCCTCAGCACACCCCAACTTTTCATTATCCCCCCCATAAATTGACCACTTTCTCCTCAGAAAACCCCAACTTTGTTATTACTCTTGCTTCTCCAAACCCCCCCCCCCCCCAAATTAATTGACCACCTTTCTCCTTGGAAACCTCCTCATTAGCCCCCCCCATTAATTGTTCTCTCTCTCCCTCCTCCCCCATAGCATTCCCATGACCTGCCCCTCCCCCTCCCAATTACAGGTATGCTGAGGTGGGGGAGGGGTCCTCCCCTCCCCCCGCACTCCCTCCGCTTTAGCAGATGCCCCCGTCCTGGGACCGAATCTCTCCGCCAGCTCCGGTGCTCCGCCCCCTCTCTCGCTCCGTGGACGCGTCTCCAAGGCGACAGTGCACGGACTTCCAGGCTCCATCCGCGCAGAGCCGAGATGGGAGAAAAATAGTTCCCATCCCACATTTGGCCTGACTGACACTCCCTACCGTAGCTACCGCCCCACGGCTTCAAAATAGCGCGGGGTGGAAAGACTACATATGAATTCATGCTAGTGCTGTAAATCGTAGTAGTCGTCATCATCATCATCATCACCATTGTGGGTTGGATCCAGTGAGTTTCTGCTCAGAATAGTCCCATTGGGATTAATGGACCAAAAGTTAATGGTCTCCATTAATATCAATGGGCTTAACACTGAATACAACTTTGTGTGTGTGCAATACAGTGTAATGGTTCTATCTCTCTGCCTGCTTACATGCACAAAGAACTATATATGTTTGAAATATTTATATGCCGCCTTTATAGAGTAAAACTTTATCAAGGTAGCTTCCATTTTTTTAAAAAAATATCCCAGCCTCTCTAAGTGTTTATAAAAGCCACAAAAACTGTGGATATATGTGTGCTGTAGAACTGAGTTTTTAACATCATTCTTATTGTATATGGATATTTTAAATTATGATGTATTGATTATTTCTTCTAATCTAAAGCAATTTTCACAATTAAAAAATATATAGCATACAATTTTATTTGTTTTGTAGGATTTACATGCTGCTTGATTGTAAACAAGCAAATAAAACCCTTACAGCAGTTTGTAAAAAGGAGAAAACAATAAAACTATTAAAACATTTTTCCAGGGTTACCATCTTTCAAGAAGTGAAAATCTGGACACAAACAAATTGTTGAACTTTATTATTTTTTAAGAGAAATAACCCAAGGTTTCTTTTTTTACCGTTATGTTGCCAAAAATCCAGGACGAACCTTTGCTTTTCGGAAATCCCCCTGGATGTCACTTCCACCCCTGAAATCCCAGATGTATGGCAACCCTATTTAAACATTCAAAAATTAATAAGCATGAATGATATAGGTGAAAGCTAGATTGAAATGCATGCCGTCATTCTTCATGCCCGGATAGGCTTGCCTAAGTATAAATGTTGTTAGCGGGTGCTGAAAAGAGTAAAGCGCCGCCACGATGTCAATAGGCAGGGAGTTCCAAAGTGCAGATCCTGCCACACTAAAAGACTTATTTATTACAAATGCAGAATTGAGCTTTAGGGGACACTTGTAGCAGGCTGGTGGTCAGGCCAAAGTCCCGGCAGGCTTGGGCAAAACAGTCAGAGTCTCCGTAGAGCTTATTCAGTGTGCGCTGTCAAGGCTGTATCATCTGTACATCGCATCCTGCCACACTTTTGTCTTGGCATGGAGACGTTTCAGGTCAAACAGACCCCCCCCCCATCACTCATTGAATGGATACACACACTGTTTTCACTCGAGCTGAAGGCACAAGAGAGCAACAGGACATCTGAACGGCTCAACAACATCAGGGAAGCTGAGCTATCTTGCAGCCTTTGCAACGACCCTGTTGGGTAGGCCTGCATTTATTAATTCCATACCGCAGCTAGGCAGGAGTTTGGCACTTGCCATTCTGCCACAATGTTTTCACCCCTCCCTGGATGACCCTTGGGGTCCCTTCCAGCTCTACAATTCTGTGATATTTCGCATTTCTTTTGCATTTAGTTTTTTGCTGTTTCATCTTGACTTACAATTCTGCCTCTTACCCTTGGGTCCTCTCGCAACACTGAGTGATTATCCCGATTTAACAGCAAACACATAACGCTCCCAAAAGATGCCCTAATTCTTCATAATGCTAATTATTGCTACCAACTGTCATAGTGATTGGTGGTGGTAGTTTTTCCGTTGCAACAAAATGCTTAAATAAGATCAGCCCTTTGTTCCTAAGCAAAGCTTTTCCGAGACAAGTTTCCCCTGTTAGCGTGATAAATGGGAAATACGTACAATTATTGCATTATTATTATTTTCTGTAAAAGAATAATTGTAGCCTCCTCCTCACTCTGACGATGCCATAATTATAATTCCAAAGAAGACTAGAGTAAGGTGGCCGAAACTAAAAGCCAAAAGATCACATCTGTGTGGTTATATATTGCCTTTATGGTGGGTAGATTTTTTTAAAAAAATATTGTGTTTCAATGTTGTAATCCACCCTGGAACCTAAGGGTGAAAGGTGGGTAATTATTAGTAGTAATACGTATTTTTAATTTTTTGTGAGAATCAGACGATATGCCCCCCCCCTATTTTGACAGTGCAGCCTGTATACCCCCAGTGAGTTAAGAGAGACTTACTCTCAGGTAAGTGTCTATAGGTAGGGGAGACAGGTCCACAGCCCTGTCTCCCTCGGGAGGCGATGGACTCTCCTTCCTTGGAGGTTTTTAAGCAGAGGCTGGATGGCCCTCTGCCATGGATGCTTCAGCCGAGATTCCTGCATTGTAGGGGGTTGGACTAGATGACCCCTGGGTTCCCTTCCAATTCTATGCTTCTATGACAATGTGTACAAATTCTAGGGACCCAGGTGGCGCTGTGGGTTAATGCACAGAGTCACTCTAGGGCTTGCTGATCAGAAGGTCGGAGGTTCGAATCCCTGCAACGGGGTGAGCTCCCGTTGCTCGGTCCCAGCTCCTGCCAACCTACGGTAGCAGTTCGAAAGCACGTCAAAATGCAAGTAGATAAATAGGGACTGCTCCGGCGGGAAGGTAAACAGCGTTTCCGTGTGCTGCTCTGGTTCGCCAGAAGCAGCTTTGTCATGCTGGCCACATGACCCGGAAGCTGTCTGCGGACAAACGCCGGCTCCCTCGGCCTATAGAGCGAGATGAGCGCCGCAACCCCAGAGTCGGACACGACTGGACCTGATGGTCAGGGGCCCCTTTACCTTTACCTATGACAATGTGTACAAATTGCCTTCTCTCATAACACTAGGACTCGCATTCGATTAAAAAGATTCGGTTGATGATTAAGAAGATCCAGGACAGATAAAATAAAGGACTTCCTCATGCAGTGCAGAGTTGGAACTGTGGAACCCTCTCCTGCAGGAGGCAGTAGTGATGTGTCCACCAACTTGGATGACTTCGATAGAGGATTGAACAAATTTGTAGAGAAGGCTATTGGTGGCTACTAGCCACAATGGCTAATGCTTCTGGATCCCAGTTCCTGGAAACCACAAGAGGGGAGAGGGCTCTTGTGCTCTGGTCCTGCTTGTGGGATTCCCAGAGGGGCGCCTGGTTGGCGACTGTGAGAACACTGGCCTGATCCCTTTCTAATGGATGTCTGAAACGTATACACCTCTGCTTAACCACGGCTGACATTTGGGATGGAAGCTGCTTTGCAAGGGAACACATCAGACAGTTGTATTTCTCAATAAATACTACAGAATTGATCTGGGTTGGGGCTAACAGGCCCAGCTACACCATACATTTAAAGCACTCTTAGATCACTTTAGCAGTCACGGCTTCTCGTAAAGGATATTGGGAACTGTAGTGTGCTGACATTATAACCTCTAGCATCCTTAGCAAACTAGAGTTCCCAGGTTTATCCACAGCTATCAAAGGGGTAAATAAGAGTTCCAAAACTAGCAGTGGGAACACAATGGAGCCAGAGTAAATGGTCTTATATACACAGACAGAGTTGGTTGTGCCTGTCTCCAACCCCACGAGTCCCAACGGGTACCAGCCTCCACTGGACTAGCACCTTAAACACAGACCGCTGCATTTAGGGAAACTTCACACCACAGGAGTGATTGGTTGCATTGCATTTGCTGGTAGAGGGCAGCGGAGAGTTGTGAGAAAAGGTCATATTGAAGCAAATAATCAGGTTGCGTTCCTAAAAGTGTGAGTGTGAGATTGTTATTGCTCATCGCACCCTGCAACACCCGCCTCCTAGCAATTTATCATTCAGCAATCACTGCTGTTGCAGGTTCAACGTGACAGGTTAAAAACGCATGGATATGCATCTGGAAAGAAATAGCAAAGGATATTTTATTCTGAACCTACTTTGCAGTGTTGAAGTGAGGATGAAATTGGGTGGTGTGGGGTAAGAAAGACCGTGTCTTCCTCCTGATTTTTTTCATTCTGTAAAATATATATACTGCTTAATGGTAAACAAACAAACAAACAAACAAAAAACACACCCTCAGAGCAGTTTACAAAGAAATAAAACAGTCAAATCAAGAGAAAATCACAACAATAAAAAAATTAAAGTTAAAATACTAAAACAGATTAAAATTACCCCAACTTTCTAAGCATATGGGTAAAGGTAAAGGTAAAGGGACCCCTGACAATTAGGTCCAGTCGCGGACGACTCTGGGGTTGCAGCGCTCATCTCGCTTTATTGGCCGAGGGAGCCGGCGTACAGCTTCCTGGTCATGTGGCCAGCATGACAAAGCCGCTTCTGGTGAACCAGAGCAGCACACGGAAATGCCGTTTACCTTCCCGCTGGAGTGGTACCTATTTATCTACTTGCACTTTGACATGCTTTTGAACTGCCAGGTTGGCAGAAGCTGGGACAGAGCAACGGGAGCTCACCCCTTCGCGGGGATTCGAACCGCCGACCTTCTGATCGGTAAGCCCTAGGCTCTGTGGTTTAGACCACAGCGCCACCCACGTCTCAAGCATCTGGGTAGGTTTGTCTAAACAACGTTTTTAGCTGGGGCCGAAAAGTGTACATTAAAGGTGTCTGCTTGATCTCAATAGGCAGGGAGTTCCAAAGGGCAAGAGCTCTCAAATTTCAGCAGTGCCCTGTGCCACATCTCGTGCTTTGTTGTCCATCGTTGTTATGGTGCCTCCTGCAACACAGGGCTGGGTGATCATGGTCTCTCTGAGCCTAACCTACCTCGCAGGGTCGTTGGGGAGATTAAAGGAGGAGAGGGAAAACCTTGTATGCTGCCTTGAGCCTCCTTGAAAAAAAAAAGGGTGGGCAATAGATGCAAACAATGGAAATACAGTAGATATTATTATTTGGGGTGGGAAAGAGAGGAAAGGTTCTCCAACCACCTTCCTCACAAATTATGTAGGGTTTTTTTATTTTCCCTGGCTGATCACTCTGTTCTGCTGGGTCCCCTGCTGTGGTCTTGAGTGGTACACTCTGAGCAGGATTTTACCACTTCAATAAGGACGAGGCTGCAGATGAGGGCTGCTTTCAAGCCCAGATTAAGAGTTTAACCATTTACATAAATTGCCCCCCCCCCCATGCCTTACGAGATATACGGAAACATTTGTCAGAAATGCAACATTTTCAGGAGAGAAACATCTCCCCGCCACGCCTTTCTCTTCAGTAGGCTGTAATAAAGCCATAAAACGCTTTTTAGAAAAAAACAAAATGGCCAATTACCCTAACTGCCTTGTCTTGGCAGGGAAAGGCCACAGTTAGCTGCAACATTGTCTTAAAACATCCATTTCCATAACTCTGACAGGCGGTGCTCCATCATGAGGGATGGGGGAAGACGTGGGGCTGCCATGGCAACCAGCGGTCTCGGCCTACAGCGCAACAGGCCTGACACCTGTAAACAGAGGAAAGCCTTGTTCCGCCAGCCTTCTTTCCTGATTCCTTGATGAAATTACTGCCTCCCTCCTGCTGGCGTGTGGGAGGATGCTGTCGAGAAATGTTAAAACCAGTGATGCAGCAGAGAGGCAATCTAGCTTCCCAAGGAAGTGAATTACTGATAGCTTGGATGGAGCTGCTGCCAGTCAGAGCAGGCTCTGCTGAGCTAGATGGGTAAATGCATAAGATCCCCGAGAGATGTCACTGGTTCTTGCAATGTAATCAACGGACAGACAACTTTCAAATGGTGCCAGGGGGCCCTCAGTGAAATTTCTGCAAGTTGGATGTTGGATATCTTCATTTGAAACAGAAAGTCACATTTCAATCCAGTTTAAAATGCGACAGAGACTTTTTCAAGAGTGCAACAGCTGATGTGACGTGGCAGCTGTTTTGGTAAGGAAGTGAGCAGCAGATATTGGAAATCGGAGGCAGCAGCTGATATGGGGAGGGAGGGCACAGGGAGCCAGGATCAATGGGGAGCAGAGAGGCCTAAGGATGGAGGGAGGGAGCTGGTGAGGAAAATTGACACCTTGAACAGGAAAATCTCTTCCCCGCCCCTGCTGCTTCCTGGCCCCCAACCTCAGCTTCCACGGCACCTCTCTGCCATCGATTCACATGCCTTAACCCCCCCCCTCAATCCTGGAGGACAGTGGATACACAGGTAGGATTTTCAAAACTGGTGGCACTTGAAAATATGGTAAATATGTGAATAAAAGGTAAAGGTGCCCCTGACCATCAGGTCCGGTCGTTTCCGACTCTGGGGTTGTAGCACTCATCTCGCTCTATAGGCCGAGGGAGCCGGCGTTTGTCCGCAGACAGCTTCCGGTTCATGTGGCCAGCATGACAAAGCTGCTTCTGGCGAACCAGAGCAGCGCACGGAAACGCTGTTTACCTTCCCGCCAGAGCGGTCCCTATTTATCTACTTGCACTTTGATCTGCTTTCGAACGGGAGCTCACCCCGTTGCAGGGAATCGAACAGCCCGACCTTCTGATCAGCAAGCCCTAGAGACTCTGTGGTTTAACCCACAGCGCCACCTGGGTCCCTAAAATATGTGAATACACTGTTTTAAAAATCATCAGTTTGAACAATTAATTAAACCACAGTCCTTCCTTATAGAGAAAGTGGAAAGAGAAAAGTTTCCCTCCCTCTCTCACGATGATAGAACTTGGAGACATCCAATGAAACTGAAGATTGGCAGATTCTCATTTATTTGGCCTGAACCTTTCAAAGTTTCCTTGGACACCCTCCTTTTCCTTTAGCTGCCTTGCATGGGCATAGCTGGCCGGCCGGGGGTGGTGGTGGGGGTGGCATAGGGCAGCTGCTTCCCCTAAGCCAAGTAAATAAAAGCACTTAACTAAAATTAAGTTTTTATAAGTTGCAAGACTTTCAAGTCTACAATTCTATGATCTATGACTCCGAAGCTGAACTATGGTACACCATGTGGAAGAAGAAACTCGGCAAAGAGCAGATAAAAGAGCTGAACATAGCAGACCTATTAAAAGAGGTGGAAATCTTTTACCCCATCACAAAAAAGGCTCTCCTCCTCTCTCTTGCTCAGCCAGGCACCGTTTGTACCCTGGATAGAGACTAAAGAAGACCTGGCGGAGGATGACAGGGGAGCGTCTCAAGCGGCTATGCTTCCTGAACATGCACAGAAAAATCTGCATTGGGGGGAAAAGGAGGAATTTGAGATTAAAAGGTTTCCAGCAAATCCAAGAAAGTTTGTTTTAGCTTAGATTTGTTTAAAATAATAAGAAGAAAAAGGGTGCCCTTTGTAATTTTGCAAAACACACTCATTAACTACACGAAAAATACTCCCCGATGTTAATTCTTTTATTTAACTTCCTGGCTTTCAAATGCCTGGAGAGTTTGACAGATTTCTTCCTGAGGTCAAAAGAAAGTAATTTAAAGCAGAGTTATTGTGGAGACATTTCATCCTGAATCTGCTAGGCAGACAGACAGAGGATGAGGACAGGTCCTGCACCCCCACCCCCAAAATAAATCCTGTCAAATGGAGGCGCGCGCGCGCGCGCGCGCGTGTGTCTGTCTGTCTGTAATTGTGTTTTTATTTTGTTTTTTATGATGGCATTCAATTTCGTTGTATTATATATAATGACAATAAAGTATTCTATTCTATTCTATTCTATTCTCACCCCCCACCCTGCTCCTACAGGGTTGCCAACTTGAATAAAATATTGAGGGGGGGGCAGGTGCACACACACAATGCCCATCAACTTGGGCATTTTCGGGGGGGGGCTCGTATGCCCCCCAACTCTTCCCGGGTCTGCCCGCCCCCCGCTCCGCAGCCTCTCCGGCTTCCTCCCCAACCCGGTGCCCTCCACCGCCCCCTCCTCCGCTTCTCCCGGAAGCCCAGCCGCATCCTCGCCTGCGGGATTCCAGGCCGGGCTTTCCCTCCCTCCCTCCTTCCCTCCGCACGCTCCGCTGCCTGCCGGCGCCTTATTTATTTAAGGTCTGAGTAAGAGCCGCGGTCGGGAGCGCACCTCTGGCCGGGCCGCCGACGGGGTCCCGATCTGCCGGCTCCGAGCAACCTCTGCCGCCTGCAGACCGGAATGGGCGCGGTGAGTGTGAGCCGAATTGCGTTTACATGATTACTTTTCAATCCGGTTCTAAACTTTCCACTAGCGTCCTCCTCCTTGTGCCTTTCCCCCCAAAAGATAAAGAAAACCCAGCGGTTCCTCGCCAGAATCTCTTGAAAACTGAAAAGCATTTGTTGCAAACTGGGCATATGCATTTTTTTTCTTTTTTCTTTAAAAAAAATGCATACTGTATTTATTTTTTCCAGTTCCTTGGGAACGGAAATCCCTGGGAACGGAAACTCATTGTAAAGCTGCGGCGGCGGCGGCTTCCTGGCAGAAGCGGTGCGCGGTGCGCTGTGTTGCGCAGGCGCACACCGCGGATTCCCGGAGGATCCCGAATAACTTTGTTTCTGGCGAAAGGGAGGAGGTGGCGGCGGCTTGTTAAACGGCGGAACTCACTGCGGCAGGAGGAAGCGATGGCCACCGACTTGGGGGGGGGGCTTTCAAAGAGGATGGGATAGATGCGTGGGGGAGGAGAAGGCCCTCGGTGGCTGCTTGCCAGGTTGGCTTCAGGAATACTTCTCAAAATCCAGTTTCTGGAGGACACAGCAGGGCATCAATCTCCTTTATTGGCATAAAAAAGTGCATCGTATACATGGATCAGAACACAACACAGTTAACGAAACATAGTAGGAGATGTAGTTACAGGTAGGTAGCCGTGTTGGTCTGACATAGTCGAAACAAAATAAAAAAAATTCCTTCCAGCAACACCTTAGAGACCAACTAAGTTTGTCATTGGTATGAGCTTTTGTGTGCATGCACACTTCTTCAGATAATTTGGAGATGCTTTAGGATAAAACTGTCCAGGCATCGTGAGGTACGAAGATGGCTCTTAGGACCTAGGTAAAGATAAAGGGACCCCTGACCGTTAGGTCCAGTCGCGGACGATTCTGGGGTTGTGGCGCTCATCTCGCGTTATTGGCCGAGGGAGCCGGCGTACAGCTTCCGGGTCATGTGGCCAGCATGATAAAACGGCTTCTGGCCGACCAGAACACCACACGGAAACACCGTTTACCTTCCTGCCAGAGCGGTACCTATTTATCTCCTTGCACTTTGACGTGCTTTCGAACTGCTAGGTTGGCAGGAGCAGGGATCAAGCAACAGGAGCTCACCCCTTCGTGGGGATTCGAACCACCAACCTTCTGATCGGCAAGCCCTAGGCTCAGTGGTTTAGACCACAGCGCCACCCGCGTCCCAGTGATGTAATTTCATAGTGTTACTCAAAAAACTTGCTACATTCTCCACAACGTCATTACTACAATTGTTCAGCAGATAAGACACTCTGGAAGAGTCAGTGCGATAAATCCCCCTCCTTCAATAAGGGGGCCAAGTATTTATCAAGTATTTTTGCATAAAATGGGCAATAAAATAAAAGCGTGTGTGATGGATTTGACCTGTTTTGTGCCACAAGGGCAGTATCTTTCAGAGAATGGGATTTTCAAGAATCTACCTTGCAAAACCGCAGATGGTAAGATGTTAAATCTTGCGAGGGAAGGAGCTCTGCGTAGGTGGGGATTGCAAAGCTGGTGTAAATATAGAGTGTCCTGGCCAAACAAGGGTGGGATTCCCAACCCCAAGGGGGAACAGGTTTTGTTGTCTGCACTGCAAAGGGGTTTGAATTCAATCTCTAGGATTCTGCATTTGATTGTCTGGAATGCTTCCAATTGTGGGGGCATAAACAGCGACTCGAGTGATAGTCCACAGGTTCTGATTTTGCTCTCAACGCAAAGATAGCCATTTGGAGTGGTGGGATTCTGCCAGCATGTGGAAAGTTAAAGAAGACCGATCAGACATGAAATGTAGGCGGGGCCAGAATTTTATAATGGTGAGCGACGCTTTGGTTTCCGGCAGCCTTTGTCCAGTTTCCAGACAACATGGCTGCACATGGCACACAATTTGGCAGCCCCGGGATTTTGCGCAGAAATTGGGATTGGATGAACGGTTGGTTAGCTGCACCAATCCATAATGGAACACCATACAGGAGTTTTGGGGCTACTTGGGGGTTAAAGCTGGGACGAACTGATTCCCTCTGTTAAAGAAGAAACAGGAGATAACCAGAGCTACCGTGTTTCTCCGAAAATAAGACACCGTCTTATATTTATTTTTCCTCAAAAAAACAACAACAACACACTATGGCTTATTTTAAGGGGATGTCTTATTTTTTTCCTCCTCCTCCTCCTCCTGCCTAGGCCGGCATTGCTGCTGTGCCTATCACTATGTCTTATTTTCGGGGTATGGCTTATATTCCTTGAATGCTTAAAAATCCTGCTATGGCTTATTTTATGACTACGTCTTAAAATAGGAGAAACAGGGTAGAGTATCCGCTCTGTTAAGTGCGAGCTTACAGTGGTACCGTATTTCCAGGAAGTGTTATATTGGAAGTGGCTGCCTAGGTATTTAAAGTTTGCAACCTGTTCCAGCGGGGTTCTACTGATCTCCCCACCTATGAGGCTTCCAAGATCTTGAGAAAACAAGCACTTTAGATTTTGCAGAGTTCAGTTCCAGTCTGTGGGCTATACAATATTCCTGGCAACGGCACGGGAGCCGCTTTAAGCCAACCCTTGTGTGGGACAAGATGACTGCGTCGTCGGCATATATGTAGTAAGATGGGAACGTGGATGGAGCTGAACTTTGAGCAATGGCCACCCACCCTGTGAAAACAGGGTGCAAGGTCGTTTAAGGTTGAATAAATGCGGGGCTAAGACGAAACCCTGTTTTACCCCTTTGTTGCCCATGATTTTGGGGGTTAGCCTGCCCGATTGGGAGCATCTCACTTGGCAACACGTGGAGGAGTGTAGTTTCCTGTTGGGCAAGAGTACCGTAACCTTTCAAAGATGTTCAATATGCACAGTTTGTTCCAGAGCAGCTCTCTCAGGATTGAGCCAGAGGCTCCTTTTAGGTCCAGAAATGCTGTATACAGTTTTTGATGTGGAGCACTAGAGTGTTTATTCACTTGGTGACACAAAACCTGCTTGGGGCCTGGTAACGCAAATTGGGACACCCACTGGGTAAGCTTTCCCAGAAGATGCTTAGCATAGAGCTTTTCCACTATGGAGGAAGAGGGGTGTTAAGGATTTGCCCCCCAGCAGTGTAACTTCTGATGGCTGAAGTTTTGGGAGACCCGGGCTTGTTCAGGGTCGTATCAAAGCCTGAAGGGACCCGTGGAATGGGTCCCTTTTGTGGAACTCCCTCCATTGCCCCCCCCCATACAGTGGTACCTCGGTTTACAAACTTAATCCATTCCGGAAGTCTGTTCTTAAACCAAAACCATTCTTAAACTGAGGCACGCTTTCCCTAATGAGGCCTCCCGCTGCCGGTGCCCTTCCACCGTTCGGATTCCGTTCTTAGACCGAGGTGAAGTTCTCAAACCGGGACACTATTTTTGGTTTTGCGGAGTTTGTAAACCAAATTGTTCTTAAACCGGACTGTTCTTAAACCGAGGTACCACTGTAATGCCTATAATAATAATAATAATAATAATAATAATAATAATAATAATGTATATGTTATTTGGGGGGAGTACAGCAGTCGGAGAATGGTGGACTCATATAATTGTAGAGCTGGAAGATTCTCTCTGTTTTTCGTTTCCCCACAATTTTAAATTGCATTTGCTACGCTTCTGCAGCAATTTGTGCATTTTTTTTTTTTTAAAGTCTGTATCGTAGTGCAAATTTCTCCTGATAAGCACATTCTTTAGTATGTGGTATTCTCCTGATAAGGAAGTTTTTAAATATGAGCTCTCAACTAAACTATGTATGTTTGCAAGGGATTTCCCCTTAATATAACGCATGTTTGTATGCTGTCTACACAGATATATTTTATTTATTTTTTGATTGCAATTATCCAACTTGGCTCCAGAGCTGAAAGTGGCATACTGTACATGATTTCCTCACTCCTCATTTAATCCCTGCAACAACCCTGTGAGGTAGGTTAGGCTGAGAGGCGGTGACTGTGCCTAAGGTCAGCCACTGAGCTTCATGGCTGAGTGGGGTTCTGAACCCAGGTCATCCAAGTCCTAAGACTGTATGCCTCCCTTCTCCACCACTAAATGCATTTTTGTATACTGTATATCATTTGGTGGGAGATCTGCACCACAAAATCCAGAGAAGTACACATACTGGTTTAAGAAGCATGAACGAGATAGTTTTTTAAAAAAATCAAAATGCAAATAAAATTGAAATGCTCCTCCATGCCTCAAGTACAGTGGCTGTTTACCCCCAACAGTGAGGTTATGACCAGTGGGACTGTGGGAAATTAAAATGCATAGCTGCCAAGTTATCCCTTTTTTACAGGGATTTTCCCTTATGCTGAATAGGCTTCCTCGTGAGAAAAGTGAAAACTTGGCAGCTATGTTAAAATGGCACCTGTAGCATCTCATCACCCGCTTTGGGAACCCCTGCACTAACCACTACACCACATTGCCCTTCCCCAGTAATGCATTTTTGGACAATTGGCTCTCCCCTCTTATTGGGGAACTGCCTTTTGGATCATGTATTGTTTCTGGGAACCGCAAAGTAGGCAAACTCAGATTAAAATGCAAACGGATGCAAATTCCTCTCTCCACCTGCCCCTCCCATCCAGGAAGTCTCTCATTAACCGACTTTCCCCTCCTTCCTCTTCAGAAGCCATTGATCCGGCACCTTCTCCGCTTCTGCCCTTCTCTTTCTGGGGATGCGGCAGAGATCACCCCTCCTGCCCCTTTTATCTCTCCTCCTCCGCACTTGTTGCTACCTTGCCATGGCAACGGAGGGGGCTGTTTGTGCAGGTTGCCAGGGTTTCTCCTCCTGCATAATCAGACTTGGCAGTGAGCGAAGGTAATTGACACTGCAACCGGTCCAGTTGGAAAGAAAACCAGGACGGGAGTCTGCTCTGCCTGGCCCGGAGGGGAGACCCTCCTGTCAGTGATTTAGCGACAGGAGTGAACGAACACACAGTGAAGTGTGTATCAGAAGAAGTGTGCATGCACACAAAGCTCATACCAAAATAAAAACTTAGTTGGTCTTTAAGGTGCTACTGAAGGAATTTTTTTATTTTGTTTCGACTCAGACCAACACGGCTACCTACCTGTAATTGGAAAATTCGAATATCGTCGGAATATTTCCATCTCCGCCGCATCAAGCAGTTGGTCCCTTACCTCTCTTGCCCCGATCTGGCCACAGTGATCCATGCGACGATCACCTCCAGGCTTGACTATTGTAACTCGCTCTACGCAGGGTTGCCCTTAAAGCTGACCCAGAAACTCCAGCGGGTGCAGAATGCCGCGGCGAGGCTCCTTACAGGGTCCCGGCCGCGGGATCACATTCATCCAGTGCTTTACCAGCTGCACTGGCTCCCGGTGGAGTACAGGATCAGGTTTAAGGTGCTGGTTTTGACCTTTAAAGCCCTATGCGACTTGGGACCCTCGTACCTACGGGACCGCCTCTCCTGGTATGCCCCGCGGAGGACCTTAAGGTCCACAAACAATAATATTCTGGAGATCCCGAGTCATAAGATGGCTAGATTGGCCTCTACTAGAGCCAGGGCCTTTTCAGTACTGGCCCCAACCTGGTGGAACGCTCTTTCCCAGGAGACCAGGGCCCTGCGGGATTTGTCATCTTTCCGCAGGGCCTGCAAGACAGAGCTGTTCCGCCTGGCCTTTGGGTTAGACTCAGCCTGACCCCTGTGTTTTTCTCCCTCATGGCTTGGATTTATGGCCTACTTGAAATGAGGCTGCACTTTAAATTTTAATACTGTATTTTAATCTGTATTTTAACTAATTGTTTTTATGTTTTATTGTGGTTCTGTTGGTGTCAGCCACTTATGGCCTACTTGAAATGAGGCTGCACTTTAAATTTTAATACTGTATTTTAATCTGTATTTTAATTAATTGTTTTTATGTTTTATTGTGGTTCTGTTGGTGTCAGCCGCCCTGAGCCCGGTTTTTGACTGGGGAGGGCGGGGTATAAATAAAAATTTATTATTATTATTATTATTATTATTAAAGTGCATTTATTTCAGTAATGCAACTTATTATTTTTTCTTTTTCTTTTAATTTTTACAAATGCTTTCTTTTGGAAATTCCACAGTAATAAAACAAATAGTTACAATAATACAAAAATAAACATTGCTATTACATTTCATTAATTACATTCTGTTTATAATTGACCTGCCTAACGACAAATAATTACAATTACTACAAATAAAGGCTTGACATATCTTGTTGTGCATGTGGTACCTCGTTTTATGAACACAATTGGTTCCGGAAGTCTGTTCATAAACTGAAGCGTTCATAAACTGAAGCAAACTTTCCCATTGAAAGTAATTGAAAGTGGATTAATCTGTTCCAGGCGGTCCACAGAGTACTTAAACTGAAGCAAACTTTCCCATTGAAAGTAATGGAAAGTGGATTAATCCGTTCCAGACAGGTCTGCGGAGTACTCAACCTGAAGCGTACTTAACCCGAAGCATGGGTGTAATTGGTTCCGGAAGTCTGTTCATAAACTGAAGCGAACTTTCCCATTGAAAGTAATGGAAAGTGAATTAATCCGTTCCAGATGGGTCCGCGGCATTCGTAAACTGAAAATTCATAAACCGAGGTGTTCATAAACCGAGGTTCCACTGTATATTGGTTTCACCTGTTAGGTTACGTTACTGAAATAAATGCACTTTTCGACGATATTATAATTTTCCGAGTTTCACCTGTATGGTTTCCAGCACCTGGGATTCATAAACATTTCTGCCTCCGATTATGGAGGGAAAGAATAGCCGCTGTGGCCTCCTCCATGGATTCGTCTGGCCCTCTTTCGAAGCCATCCAGGTTGCTTGCCATCTCTGCCTCTTGCAGGATCAAAAGTCTAAAATCTTCCAACATTCAGCTTCTCTGGATGATCCCCGCTTAGTTCCAGTGCTCTGAGATTTAAATTCCCCCATTGGCACCGGGACTAAGTTCCTTTTCTCTGGCGCTCAAGCCCCATTCACTCACACCTGCTTGCTGGCATCTCAGCCTCAGTTTTCCCCATCTGGTAAATGGAAACAAAGCAAGTGATAAATAGGCTGTCAAGCATTCTGCTGCTGTGGGAATCTGCCTTTTCCACTGCCCCACTGCCCTTTCCTTCTTCGCTTCCCCTGCAAACGTTTGGGTCATGGGAACTGCCGGGTGAGAAGCCGCCAAGTTTGGAAGCTGAGCCCCACCAACAATGTCAAGTTCAGCGGGTTAAGGAAACACAGTGATGTCACCTGACCGTTTGTTCAGAGGTTCCTTGAAACAGAAAAGGCGAAGGATCGTGGCTGGTCTGGTACACGCAGCCAAATGCAATGAATTCCAGTTTCACTTCTTCATTTTTTGAATTCCATTGTGAGTTGATTTTTGCGACCAAAAATAATTCATTACCGATTGAATTTACACCCGGACCTTCCTTTCCAGGGAGACCACGGTGGCAGGCAGATAAAGAATGTAAGGGGAAAAAATGAAAACAAAGCAAAAGCAGATCAAAACATTATCGATTAAAAGCAATTTTGGTTGAAAAAACATTGTAAGAGCAATGGCAGATAAAAATCTTCTTCTGCCCTGTGATTAAGGGATTTTCCAGTGCCAGAAAGGATATTGTAGAGCTGGAAAAAGGTTCAGAAAAGGGCAACCATCATACTCAGGCATAGGCAAACTCGGCCCTCCAAATGTTTTGGGACTACAACTCCCATCATCCATAGCTAACAGGATCAGTGGTCAGGGATGATGAGAGTTGTAGTCCCAAAACATCCGGAGGGCCGAGTTTGGGGGTGCCTGGTCATACTCAAGGGGGATGGAGCGAGTCAAGCGGCTCCTCTCCTCGTGGCACTTCGTTAACCTTCGGAACTCGCTGCCACAGGAGGCAGGGATGGCCTCCGAGTTGGATGGCTTTAAAAAAATGATTAGACAAGTTGATGGAGGACTATTGATGGCTGCTAATCACCATGGTTCTGCTCTGCTTCTACAGTCAGAGGCAGTAATACTTCTGAATTTCAGATGTTGGAAACCGCAGGAGGGGAGAGTTTAGGGGGTTCAGAGAGGCGGGTTTAGCTCTGTCCTGGGCTTTTGGGGTTCCCCTGGCAACAGAATGGGGAAGCCAGATCTGTCGGGGTGTTAAAGCGGTGAGATCCCTCTCCAAACTATACTCGGGCTGTATGGATGTGTAAATAAAACCATACAACTGAAAGACACGACTGTTTCTGCTGACCATCATTCTGAGGAAACTGAGTCCTGGTTAAGATCGTAACCCCTGGAGTCTCTTGGTGGTTGGAGAGTGGGGGAGAGGAATGCAACAGTATGCATTTTTTTAACACAAACTTTACCCCAGTCCAATCCAAATAACTTTATTGTACTAGCCATTGGCCATGACAAAACTGAATAAACATACAAGCAAAAGGGCTGTTGCGCCACAAATAATGGTCTCTATTTAGATCTCTGTGTCTCCCTTACAGTTCATGGCCATATTGCCCAGGGTTTTTGTTCTGATCATTTTGGCTGCCAGAGCCAAAAGGGTGGTTTTATGAGTCACTGAAATGTTTACATAAACTAGTTATCTCCCGCTTGGATTACTGCGATGCGCTCTACATGGGGCTACCTTTGAAGGTGACCCGGAAACTGCAATTAATCCAGAATGCGGCAGCTAGATTGGTGACTGGGAGTGGCTGCTGGAACCACATAACACCAGTCCTGAGAGATCTACATTGGCTCCCAGTACGTTTCCAAGCACAGTTCAAAGTGTTGGTGTTGACCTTTAAAGCCCTAAACGGCCTTGGTCCTGTATACCTGAAGGAGCGTCTCCACCCCCATCATTCAGCCCGGACACGGAGATCCAGCGCTGAGGGCCTTCTGGCGGTTCCCTCATTGCGAGAAGTGAGGTTACAGGGAACCAGACAGAGGGCCTTCTCGGTAGTGGCACCCACCCTGTGGAATGCTCTTCCAACAGATGTCAAGGAAATAAGCAGCTATCCTATTTTTAAAAGACATCTGAAGGCAGCCCTGTTTAGGGAAGTTTTTAATATTTAATGCTGTATTGTTTTAATATTCGATTGGGAGCCACCCAGAGTGGCTGGGGAGACTCAGCCAGACTGGGCGGGGTACAAATAAATTATTATTATTACATTGCTAGGAAATCATGGGACCTTCTCTGCCAGGGAGAGCCACCTTTCCCGAATGGATGGTAGGGTGAGAAATCGCTTCCTGGGTCTAGTGAATAGTGGGCAATAATAGTAAATGCAGTCGTACCTTGGAAGTCGAACGGAATCAGTTCCGGAAGTCCATTCGACTTCCAAAACTTTCAAAAACCAAAGCGCGGCTTCTGATTGGCTGCAAGGAAGCTCCTGCAGCCAATTGGAAGCCGCGTAAGCCCCACCAGACGTTCGGCTTCCAAAAATCGTTCGGAAAACCGGAACACTCACTTCCGGGTTTCGATTGTTTGGGAGCCGATTTGTTTGGGAACCAAGGCGTTCGAGATCCAAGGTATGACTGTAGCGCAATATGTCTTCCATCTGTGGTTGCCCACAGAGTCTGTCTCCGTATGGCACCTTGTTGTACCATCCTCCTGGGGCGGCGGAAGGCATAGTTTGGAAACGCAGCTCGGTAAAAGCAAATCGTAGTTAGAGGCTGGCCAGCATTTCGACAGGCTCTAAAATGGACCCCAGTATATGCTTTTAAAATTACTGCATGCTCACACACAAAAATGCATATATCCAAACGCTTGGGGCCATCCCACAGCTACAAGCAGCTACCAGTGGTCAGGGATGATGGGAATTGTAGTCTCAAAACATCTGGAGGGCCAAGTTCGCCCATGCCTGGCTTAAAAGCTATTTTCCTACTGGGTTACCCAAGCCGACCCAGTGCGAAAATAGACTTTAAATTCTCCCTCTTGCTCTGGAGCTTGGATGGCCCTGTGAGATCTCACGAGGTGTCCCAGCGCTGGAATGCTGAGCAGGCCCTCTCAAGCAAGGGGAAGCCTTAGAAACACTTTCTGCCATGGGAAACCCTAAGCACACCTGGTGCAAAAAGAGCTTTCGAGCTCTCTCCTCTCTGCTTGGATTGAATTTGCGCAGTTTCAAGGAGCCTTGCCTTGAAATCATAGAATCATAGAGTTGGAAGAGACCACAAGGGCCATCCAGTCCAAACCCCTGCCAAGCAGGAAACACCATCAAAGCATTCTTGACATATGCCTGTCAAGCCTCTGCTTAAAGACCTCCAAAGAAGGAGACTCCACCACACTCCTTGGCAGCAAATTCCACTGCCGAACAGCTCTTACTGTCAGGAAGTTCTTCCTAATGTTTAGGTGGAATCTTCTTTCTTGTAGTTTGAATCCATTGCTCCGTGTCTGCTTCTCTGGAGAAAACAATCTTTCTCCCTCCTCCATATGACATCCTTTCATATAATTTGAACATGGCTATCATATCACCCCTTAACCTTCTCTTCTCCAGGCTAAACATACCCAGCTCCCTAAGCTGTTCCTCATAAGGCATCGTTTCCAGGCCTTTGACCATTTTGGTTGCCCTCTTCTGGACACGTTCCAGCTTGTCAGTATCCTTCTTGAACTGTGGTGCCCAGAACCCAGAAATCATTGCGAGTTAAACGTGCGTAAGGTGCGATTGTACTTTATGTGCTCTAGGTCCAGAACCAGCAGCTGGGTTTTCGTTTGTTTCTTTGGTTTCTGTGTGTTTTTGCCATGAGCTGCCTCTTCCCTCTGGGAATGCAGCAGACGGGCAAATATGCTTCTATGTGATATGGAGCCAAGGCCAAGCCGCCTGTGCCGTCGCTATCGATCTCTTGCGGGAGCCTCGTGGGCAAAAACAGACAGCTGGGGGTGGGCGGGCACTGCATTTAGGATCCCGAGGCCTCGAGGAATCAATATTTACAGAAGCTGATCCCAAGTGTTGTGTCTTTCCTGGCTTGGTTTGGAGGACAGGAAATCTTTCTTTCCAAGGGATGATTTTCACGCTTGAGGCTTAGATTCTTTCTCTGCCTATATGTGTGTGTGTATCAGATCTGCAAATCTCTCTATTTATACCCTGCTTGTCAGTTCAAATAACAGAAGCACAAAAAGAAAAAAGCAGTGCAATATATCTGGAAGGGACTTGAATCAGGTAAGCGGAGTACTTAAGCCTCTAAGCCTTTGGCAACACATAATTTATATGTTGCTTTTTCAGCTAGTGCTAAACTTCTTTTCAAGGGATGATTCCGAAGCCTGGGGCTTAGATTCTCTGTCTGCCTCTTTTATTTTTAAAGAGCGGGTCTGCAAATCTCTCTCTCTCTCTCTCCTCTGTTTGCAAGTGTCACCCTCGACAAAGTCTAATCTTGAATGTACGCACCTTCCTAACTGTTGAATGGGGACAATCCAACGTTGATGGCTCTGGCCTGCCTGCTGTGTTTGGGTGTGTGTGTGTGTTGAGATGGGTGCTCATTTGTATCTCTGCATCTGTCCTTTTGCTGGGTTTTCTAGTTAAAAGATGCTGGGGTTTTTAAAAGAGAATCAGGATGCTTTCGGAAAAGCGGGCCAGTGGTTCTGCCATCGGCAAAACCAGCCAGTCGGAAGCATCTAGGAAGCAGGGCGGGAGGGCAACAGCCAATTCCTGTTTTGCCCCATTATCTGGTATTTTAATATAATTTTTAATTGACTTTACATGTAAATCTCCTCCTGAAAAGAAACCATATGCAGGAAAAACAAGCCTGCGCTCAGAACTCAAGGTTGTCATTTCACATTCAAAGCACAATTACTCATTTGGTAGTGAGTTAGCCCAAAGGTGGAAAGAGGAATCAGTCCCGGCCAAAGAAGATTTAGCCTGGAGAAGAGAAGGTTAAGGGGTGACATGATAGCCATGTTCAAACATATAAAAGGGTGTTATATAGAGGAGGGAGAAAGGTTGTTTTCTGCTGCTCCAGAGAAGCGGACACGGAGCAATGGATTCAAACTACAAGAAAGAAGATTCCACCTAAACATTAGGAAGAACTTCCTGACAGTAAGAGCTGTTCGGCAGTGGAATTTGCTGCCAAGGAGTGTGGTGGAGTCTCCTTCTTTGGAGGTCTTTAAACAGAGGCTTGACAGGCATATGTCAAGAATGCTTTGATGGCGTTTCCTGCTTGGCAGGGGGTTGGACTGGATGGCCTTTGTGGTCTCTTCCAACTCTATGATTCTATGATTCTAAGATTGGCAAACTGTTAATGGACTATGCTGAAATGGCTAAATTAACTGGGAAGCTCAGAATCGAAGATGACAAGAAATTTTAAAAGGAATGGGGAAATGTTGATTATGTATTTACAAAAGTATTGTACTGTAAACAGGTTCATACATTGGCAGGATTTTAAGAACACTACTAATTGTAGAAATAGTGTAAGAAATTTGAGGTAGAAAAATAATTTGGAGTAGAAATGATATGCAGTTGAAAAAGAAAAGTAAGGAACTAAAGGGGTAGTCACGGGATTTGGAGAATCCAATTTTATGGATTTGGAGAATCCCATTTTGTGGATTTGATATTGCTTTTGTGTATGATTTGTTGTTGTTTGTTTTTTTATTTTTGTTATAATAATAATAATAATAATAATTAATAATAATAATAATAATAATAAAGCAAAGCACCATTACTCATTGGAACTGGCATGGTTATGGGTGCTACATAATACTCATTCCGCACCAGTAAGAAATTGGTCTTTTAGCCCTCTGGAACTCCCTGCCTATTGATTTCTGGCAGGTGCCTTCACTCTACTGTTTTCACTGCCTGCTAAAAACATTTTTGTTCAGACAAGCCTACCCAGCTATCTAGAATGCTGGTGTGTTCTTAGTTTATTGCTGGTTTTAGTGTTTTAACTGTTTCTCTTTTATATATTTCGCACCCCCTATTTTCCTCCAGGTTTGATGTCACCGTCTGCCCTGCGTGGTTTGTCGCCATGGCCGACACAATCTTTGGCAACGGGAACGACCAGTGGGTCTGCCCCAATGACAGGCAGCTAGCATTGCGGGCCAAGTATGTCTCTCTCTTTTTGACCCCACGCTGGGACAATTTCCTAATGGTGGGGTGTGTGTGTGGATACCCTTTGTACACTGATGCTGTGATAACCCCTTTTTAAAAAAAGAATAGAATATTCTTGCCAATATTAGCTGCTGATTCCCAATGACCGCTCAATTGTAAGTATTTCAAGGGCAGATTAAGGGACACAATGGGCACGGCTACCGTAGTAGACAGAGCAGCAAATGAGAAAATTTGGACCCCCGTGTTGGGGCATGCAGTTAGGGCTGCCAGGTGGGGGCGGGCTAGGGACAAAGGTGAGAGTTGTTTCCTAGTTCTGCTGGATCTCTCAGCGGCTTTTGACACCATCGACCATAACATCCTTCTGAAGTGTGCATGCACACGAAAGCTCATACCAAAATAAAAACCTAGTTGGTCTTTAAGGTGCTACTGAAGGAATTTTTTTTATTATCCTTCTGGACCATCGGGGTTGGGAGCTGGGGGCACTGTCATACAGTGGTTCCGCTCCTTCCTCCTGGGCCGTGTTCAGAAAGTGGGGGGGGGGGATGAGTGCTCAGACCCCTGGGCTCTCACTTGTGGGGTGCCTCAGGGTTCTGTCCTCTCCCCCATGCTTTTTAACATCTATATGAAGCTGCTGGGAGAGATCATCAGGGGGGTTGGGCTGGGTGTTCATCAGTATGCGGATGACACCCAACTCTATCTCTTTCTTAAATCAGAACCAGTGAAGGCAGTGAATGTCCTGTGCAAGTGCCTGGAGGCGGTTGGAGGATGGGTGGCGGCTAACAGATTGAGGTTGAAGTACTGTTTTGGGGGGGACAGGGGGCAGGCGGGTGTGGGGGACTCCCTGGTCCTGAATGGGGTAACTGTGCCCCTGAAGGACCAGGTGCGCAGCCTGGGAGTCATTTTGGACTCACAGCTGTCCATGGAGCCACAGGTTAATTCTGTGTCCAGGGCAGCTGTCTACCAGCTCCATCTGGTACACAGGCTGAGACCCTACCTGCCTGCGGACTCTCTCACCAGAGTGGTGCATGCTCTGGTTATCTCCCACTTGGACTACTGCAATGCGCTCTACGTGGGGCTACCTTTGAAGGTGACCCGGAAACTGCAATTAATCCAGAATAGACTGGTGACTGGGAGCGGCTGCCAAGACCACATAACACCGGTCCTGAAAGACCTGCATTGGCTTCCAGTACGTTTCCGAGCACAATTCAAAGTGTTGGTGCTGACCTTTAAAGCCCTAAATGGCCTCGGTCCAGTCTACCTGAAGGAGCATCTCCACCCCCATCGTTCTGCCCGGACACCGAGGTCCAGTACCCCGAGGGCCTTCTGGCGGTTCCCTCGCTGGAGAAGCAAAGCTACAGGGAACCAGGCAGAGGGCCTTCTCGGTAGTGGCGCCTGCCCTGTGGAACGCCCTCCCATCAAAGGTCAAGGAGATAAACAACTACCTGACATTTAGAAAACACCTAAAGGCAGGGAAGTTTTTAATCTGTGATATTTTAATGTATTTTGGTATTTGTTGGAAGCCGCCCAGAGTGGCGGGGGAAACCCAGCCAGATGGGCGGGGTATTAATAATAATAATAATAATAATAATCCCATGTAAGTTATTAATATTGCCAGTGGAAGGTCTCTCTCAAATCTGGCGTTTTGTGTGGAAACGAATTCTCATCACAAATATATGAAGTTCCGAAGTTCTGCTTGCAGAGACTTGGTTTAAACGTTACAAAACAAATGATCCCTTGTCTCATATATTTCCATCATTACCTATGCTAATCCCAGTTTAAGGCTCGAGGACATATCTTTTCTAAAAACCAGCCTTTTCAGGTTAAAAAAATCCCCAGAAGATCTCTGTCCCCCCCTCTTTTTCCAGTTTGCTTGCATCTTGGCCAATGCCCAGAGAGAAAAACAGCACATGACTCTTGAGTAGTCTGGGCTACCTTCAAGAGCATAAGCAAACACGCTGAAAGCTTGTGACTCAATCATAAAGCTTGGCCCACCCCACCTTTGCGATGGAAAAATACAAGCCTTCTGCCAATTTGTTCGTACACTCTTGGCCGTAATTTAAATACAAAGCAATTTCAACTGTGCACCATTTTATGTAACGTTTATTAAATAACTTCCAACATCCCAGACCCTGAGATTTCAGAGCCCAGGCTTGAGACTTAGGGGTGGCCCCCTGGTGATGTCAGAGGAGGCGGACCCAGTGATGTCATAGGGGGCGGGCCCTGGCAACGCCGTTAAGCGGAGAGCCTGTCATTCAAAAGAACAAAACGAAAACAGAGACCTCAAATGAGTCAATACTGGATGGAAATCAAGAGCGAAGCATTTGCTAAAGGGGGTGTTCTCAAGTCCAGCTGAATGAGGGGAGCATTCCTTCTCACCTGGTTAGGGAGCCTGGGTAGGGGAGCTGCGCTTACCCACCTGGAGATTCAAGCCACCTCTGCCTGGAGGGCAGGCACACCTGGAGTCTTCAGGTTAGCCCTGTGGGGCGGAGGGTGCCTGGCAACCTTTTCATCCTGCCCGTTGGTTAGAGGCAGGGCATGGAAATGAGAAGTGATGGAGGAGGCAGGGAATTAACCCTCTGCCCACAATTCACAGCTGAGCCATGTCGTTTTCGCAGCAGAACAGGCCGGGTTGATCTCAGCCTCTCCCCCACTTCCTTCCATGTGGAAATTAAATCACACAGGAAGGTATCGGGGGGCCAGAAAAATACTGCGCAATATTGACATGAGTCAACCAACTGCGTTTGGGTTTGATTGCCTTGTACGTGCCCTGCTTGGCTTCCTGGAAGGTTGTAAAATTGAAGATTAAAAATGGGATTGCATGGATTTATTTTCTTAGTCCTTTTTTTTTTAATTAAACCTTCCTGTCCAAGTCGTTCCCCCGCCCACCTGGCCCTCCTTTATACCTGGGATGTTTTTACTGCGAGTGATTTGTTACTGTCTTGTTATTTCGTGGCAGGGGAGTAGTATTTCATCCCTTTGGCTCCCTGCCTGCAGTTTGCTTAGGAAGCCGCCTTGTGCTGAGTTAGACCCATGGGTCCATCTATTGCCCACACTGGCCATCAGCCGCTCTCCTGGGTTTTGGTCAGGGGGACACTCCCACCCCATTTGAACCCAGGGACATTTTGCATGTAGAACAGATTCCCCTCCACCAAACTCCTTCCCTAGCCCAGATTTAAACATACTCTTTTCTTTAGGATCTACAAACTAGGTAATTTTTTTAATAGAAGAACTTAAACCTCTCCCCAGAGAGACTTGCCCAGCGCCTCCATTACATCTCTTTAGGCGCCGGGCACAAAAACATTCATTTTCTCCCAGGCCTTTGGCTAATTAAACTATCTATGGCCTTTTAAACTCTCTCTCTGTTCTGTGTGTGTGTGTGTGTGTGTGTGTGTGTGTGTGTGTGTGTGTTGTTTGGTACTTTGGTCTGTTTTTTTTGTGCTTTTATGTTGTAAACTTCCCTGTGATCCTCAGGAGTAGGGTGCCATAGAGATTTAATAAAAAGAAGTAAGCAAACCATCTAACTTGAGTGTATTGATTTTAAAGCACGACAGGTGGATTTGGTTTTTTAAAACTTCTTTTTCAAAAAGAAAACAATGCAATGGGCTGTTAGTACCGATTATTTTGTTAAGATTGCGATGGTTTTAGCATACTGTATAGACTTTGACATAGTTCTGCTGGTGTGCTCGGCGATGCCGGCCAGATTGTTTGATTTTTGGTTTTCCTAAACGTGCAACTGTTACGTGTAATTATTACCATTGTTAAAAATCAAAGTCCTTGCTTTGTGACAAAGCTCTTCTTTCTCTCCTCCTCCTCTGAATTCCTTTCCTTCCAGGCTTCAGACCGGCTGGTCTGTGCACACGTTCCAAAGCAACCGGCAGAGGAAGATGCAGGCGCTGAACTCGAAGGAGATGGAAGTCATCCTGGAAGTCGTCCGTCGGGCGGAGAAACTGGACGTTGTCGAACAGCAGAGGATCGGGTACGGTTGCCGGCGCCTTCCTGTAGACCTGAGGATTTCTCATTACTTAACAAGCTGCCTTAACACCACACCAGACCCTTGAGCCTTCTAGTCCAGTGCTGCCTACACGGACTGGCAGCAGCTCCTCAGGGTTTCCAGCAAGGGAGCATTTCCCGGCCCTGCAATGAGCTGCCAGTCGTTGAACCCAAGGGGCATTTGCACAGATGCTCTGCCCCTCAGTACCAGTTCTTCCCCTACAAATAAAGCAAGGTGCTAGACCTCATGGTTCTGAAGGAAAGTAAATGGCAACATAGGAATACTGAGTCAGACAGACCATGGGACCATCTAGATCAGTGTTGTCTACACTGGCTGGCAGAGGCTCTGCAGGCTTTTAGAGTGGAGCCTCCCCCAGGTCTGCCTGATGGTGCTGGGATTGAACCTAAGACCTTCTGCATGCAAACCCATCACTCTGTCACTGACTTGCAGCCCTCCCCCAATACTGCTCTGGGAGTGTTGATAGGAGCGTGTCCTGTGTGGCTTAGCTGCCTTCTCCCGTTTCCTCACTCCACTGATAATTTCCCAAAACCTCTTTAATGGCAGCAGCTCTCATGGTTTCCAGACAGGGGTCTCTTCTTTCCTTACCTGGAGATACCGGGATTCGAACCTGGGACCTTCTGAATGCAAATCAGATTCCAAACCACTCTGAGAGATGGTTATGGTTGGTTTATTTATATATATATACCGCTTTTGGGATCAAGGACCCACCAAAGCGGCGAACGGAATATCCGTGCAAAAGACGGGAATCCGTGCAAGAAAGGAAATACAGAACTGGAGCGAAAAGAGTAGATTGGAAAAAGCCGTATAAAATAGCGGCATCGCCAGATGAACCGCCCGTCACACTTAATAATGCATCTGAGCTGCAATCATGCTCGGCTCTGGAGCGTTCTGGATCTCACATAGAAACCAGCTTGTCCCGCATTTTGCCCTCCAACTAGCTGCTCCAGCTGCTCCCCTCGTAGCAAGCCCATCCACGAATGATTGCCCCAAGGTGGGTGCCCTTGCCCCCATCACACCCCGAAGTGAAAACCCCAAAGGGATAAATCCCTTTGGTGTCTTCCCCTTCTCAGCTGCCTCATCAGAAAAACAGATAAATCTGTCTGCGCATGTTGGCATTCAGAAGACCTTGGGCTCAGTCCTTGGTCCTCCAGGTCATAGAATCATAGAGTTGGAAGAGACCACAAGAGCCTTCCAGTCCAAACCCCTGCCAAGCAGGAAACACCATCAAAGCATTCCTGACAGATGGCTGTCAAACCTCCACTTAAAGACCTCCAAAGAAGGGGACTCCACCACACTCCTTGGCAGCAAATTCCACTGCCGAACAGCTCTTACTGTCAGGAAGTTCTTCCTAATGTTTAGGTGGAGTCTTCTTTCTTGTAGTTTGAATCCATTGCTCCGTGTCCGCTTCTCTGGAGCAACAGAAAACAACCTTTCTCCCTCCTCTATATGGCATCCTTTAATATATTTGAAGGTCCTTGCAGCTCTGCCCTGGCCACACACCCTTTTCTCCAGGCCACGCCTCCCACCGGGCCCTGATTTACACCCCTCTCAAGGGTTTCTGCCTGGCTGGGGCGTGTCCCTTGCCTTGATGGCCAGAGGCAAAAGTGGCCATCTGGTTTTTGACAGTGGCCCCTTCCAACATGCAGCCCCTGGAAGGTTGCCCTATGGGCAGGGCTGTCTTAAGCATATGTGGTGCCGGGGTGCAAAGATCCGCCCTGCGGCTCCCCCCCCCCCGGTTACCCAGTCCCAGGCGCGCAGGAGGGCGGAACTGGCAGGCCGCCTCAGTGTCTCGCTGGCTCAGTCGCCCCTGAACACGCGACACAGAGCCGCCCGCAGCAGAAGAACCCACTGCGGCGCTTTGACCGACGGGCGGGCTCTTCCCTGGACTCAACTCTCGGGCCCTGGACTCTCAGCCTGAGAGCCCAGTGCCCCGCACCCCTAGCGCCTATGGGTAAGACGGCCCTGCCTATGGGGCTGAAAAAGCACCCCCTCGCCCCTGAACACAGCCGTGCTGTAAAATAGGCAGCCCAGCCCAGAAATGGCTTCCTCCTCCGCCTCGCAGAGCTTATTGAAGAGACCCATTAGCTGGTGGCAGTCTTAATGTTCTGCTTTTTGAAAAGGAAAAGGTCCTGCGGTTGCCGTTTTAAGAACTGCAGCTGCCTGGCTGGCATTTCCCGAACCAAATGAGGCCTTAATAGCTGGACGCTGTGAGGCCTGTTGTCGAAAGATCTTTAGAGCACGCTGGGCTCGGCGCTCCAGTCCGCACGGCACAGCCAACATGCCACTGTTGTTTCTTGACATCTTTCCCTTCATTACCCCACAATTCCCTGGGAAGTGGGTTTTTTTTTTGCCTGAGGTGATGAACTGGCCTTGGCAAATTCCAGCTGAAGAGTTTCTTAGCTGGAGTTATTAGCTCATTGACAACAAAGCCCCCCCTGCCTCCTCCCCCTCCTCTGAAAACCCATTCATTTGGTTGTTTATGCCTTCCAATTGGAGATATTTCCTGATCTTCTCAACCGTGCATTTCTGGGCCCAGCAGATTCCTATTTTTCTGAGTCATAAATCTCTGAGCCCAGTGGATTTGGAAACCTGTCTTTTAAAAAGGCATGCGGTGAGGGGAAGAAAGAAAAGAAAAAACAAGCAGAGGAATCTGCGGGAAATAAGCAGAGTTTTGGTCCCGTCCCCCCACTCTGGGCAAAGTGAGCTGTAAAATTATCAGTGATTTAAAAATCTAGGGGTTGTGCGACTGTTGTGATGGCTTATAGCAGCGGTGGCCAACTCCCAAGTGACTGCAATCTACTCACAGAGTTAAAAACTGGCAGTGATCTACCCCCTTTTTGGGGGGTGGGGGTTTCAGGTCAAAGTTGTTGAGCTTTTTTTAGGAACAACAAAATCCGTTTTGGGGGTTTCAGATGAAAGACTCGTTGAACTCTTTTTTTAGGGAGGGGAAACCCCGTTTTTGGGGGGTGTAGGGAGAAAATGTTGAGCTTTTTTAAGTTGTTGAGCTTCTATGGGGAGAGCCAGTGATCTACCACAGATGTCCAGTGATCTATCGGTAGATCACAATCTACCTGTTGGAACGTGCCTGGCTTATAGCATAGGGTTACCGGACATCCCTGTTTCCCGGGGACCCATCCCCGGATTTGCGAATAAGTCCCCGGACAAATTCCATCCCCGGAATGTCCCCGGATTTCATCTAATGTCCCCGGGAAACGCAGCAGCGGCCGTCTCAGCAACCAAGAGCAGTTGGCTGTGGCTGGCTTCAGGAGCTGCTCGGAAGTCCCCCCCATATGATGGTGGTGCGGGGGCTAGAAGATGCAGCTTCCGGGCTGCCTCCACCTTCCCTGACCCCTGCAACTAAGCTGTGAAGGGAGGCTTCACGCTGCCTATCGGAGCTTGCGTGTAAGCAGGAGGGGGAAGGAATCTCTCAGGCAATGGGAAGCCTGGTTTCCCAGCTGAGGGATCCCCGCCCCCTCCTGCTTTCAGGCAAGTGGGAATGGGATTGGGGCTGCTCTGATAGGAAGGGAGGCATCACGCTGCCCAAGTCTCTCTGCCACTGCTCTCGGCCCTCCTTCTCCGCCTTCTATACCTGACCCACCACGCACCGCTTCACCACCACCACCGAAAAACCCACAACTTAGGGGCTGCCCAGGCTCATGGAGAAAGGAGATAGAAACCTCGGAGGAAGGGGATATGTGGTGGTTGAGTTCCAGACAGCGGCTGCCCCTCTGCCACCGCCATCGCTGCAGCATCAACATCCCAAACATGTAGTATTTGATTGATTGATCGATTGAAGTGTCCCTGGATTCATTGAAAAAAATCTGGTAACCTTATTATAGCAGGGATGGGGAAAGCTTGAGCCCGGGGCCATGTGGGTGGCCCTCTGGGATTCTTTGCCTGGCCCCTGGGAAAATTCCCAGGCCATGCCCCCCTCACCAAGCCATGCCCTTCTCTCTCTGCCATCCAAGCAAGCAGGAGCATTATCAGAATTCCATAACCCCTCAAAAAGACTTAAGGGGGCTGCAATGCAGGATTGGTGAGAGGCATGGGCTGGGGAGAAGGGGCATGTCTTGGGAGAGATCCGAGGGCCAGATAGAATCATAGAGTTGGAAGAGACCGCAAGGGCCGTCCAGTCCAACCCCCTGCCAAGCAGGAAACACCATCAAAGCATTCTTGACATATGCCTGTCAAGCCTCTGCTTAAAGACCTCCAAAGAAGGAGACTCCACCACTCCTTGGCAGCAAATTCCACTGCCGAACAGCTCCTACTGTCAGGAAGTTCTTCCTAGTGTTTAGGTGGAATCTTCTTTCTTGTAGCTTGAATACATTGCTCCGTGTCCGCTTCTCTGGAGCAGCAGAAAACAACCTTTCTCCCTCCTCTATATGTCATCCTTTTATATATTTGAACATGGCTATCATATCACCCCTTAACCTCGCCAAAAGTAACCTCTCCATACTTTTCTGGCCCTCCAGAAAAGTATGGAGGGCCACATCCAGTCCCACTGGGGCCCCGAGACTCCCCTGCCCTGGTGCTAGAGTGTGACCTGAAGGAAATGGCAGAATTTGGTTCGGTGCCTGCTAAAAACATGTTTGTCTGGACAAGTCCACTTGGGTATCTAGAATGCTGATGCATTTTAAGTTTATTGCTGGTTTTAATGATCTGAATGTTTTAAATGTTTTTTTTACCAATCATCGCTTTGGTTTTTTTAAAACGAAAACAAATGAGATATAAATTTTATGCAATAAATAAAATAATACGTTAAGATCCACATGGCGAAGCTGTCAAGGATGACGCAGAAGGAATGTTCTTACAGCTGTGGAACTCACTGCCACTGGAGCATGGCCAGTATTGAGCTTGATTCCACCATGGTCACAGAACAGCGTGGTGGGGATTTTGCTGTGGGCGAAGTTAGCGAAGAGGGGGAGGAATTCAGTTCCGTTTGCATTTTACAGCGGACGTGCTTGACTCGCACTTTCTGAAACAATACATGAACTGAAGAACAGTGAGCCTTTTGAAATCCGTTGTTCTTTGGATTTTGCAGTGGAGTTCTCCAACCCAAATGGTGAGGACAATAAACATGCAAATTAGGACAAAAGTGTGCATTAAAATGAAAATAGCTTGCAAAAATGTGCTATGCTAAGGGAAATTGCTTGGCTCAGTTTTATATATTGGGAGGAATACCCACTATAAAAGGCTGGTTGAAACTTCTGCAAGGACTTGGGGGGGCGGGGCGGGGTGGAATTCACAAACTGTCATGGAAACAAGGAGGATAGAGTGGGGGAAATGACAAACTGTTAATCCAAAGTGACGCATTCTCCCATCATAGCAGAACATGCAGAACTTCGTAGGTTCAATCCTGGCATGGTGCTAATAATGCCAAAGTTGCAGGTTCGATCTCCGTATCGGACAGCGGCATTGCAGGTGGGTTGGACTAGATGATCCTCGGGGTCCCTTCCAACTCTTAAAATTCTAGGATTCTATCTCAAGGTAGGGCTGGAGAAACTGCCTGCTTGAAATCCTGGAGAGCGGCCGCCAACCAGTGCAGACATACTGAGTTGGATGAAGCAATGGTCTCGCTCGGCAGAAGGCAGCATACTGTGTTTCTAATTGAATCCGCCTTTCATTCACAACCATGAGGACTGGAATCTTGCTTCATTTGCCGGGGAGTGGGGGTGGGGAAGGCGCTCTAAGGCTGCTTCCTATGTGTGGGGTCACGAATCCTCTGGAAATACCAGCCTGACGGAGGCTCTTGCTTTGCAGGCGCCTGGTAGAGCGGCTGGAGAACATGCGGAAGAACGTGATGGGCAACGGCTTGTCTCAGTGCCTGCTCTGCGGGGAGGCTCTGGGGCTGCTGGGCAGTACGGCGGTCTTTTGCCAAGACTGCAAAAAGGTGAGATTGCTGGTACCCGCAGAAGGCGTCCCAAGCTTCACCTGGCCCCTCGGCAATCTCAGCCGAAGGATCCCGAACAGGTGGCCACCAAACCTCTGTTTTAAAACCTCCAGTGAAGGAGATCTTCCTGACGTTTAGTTGGAACCTCCTTTCTTGTCACTTGAAGCCATCGGTTCGGGTCCTACCCTCCGGAGCAGGAGAAAACAAGCTTGATCCATGTTCCATGGGGAGCCCTTCAAATATATGAAGATGACTATCAGATCTCCTCTCGGTTTTCTCTTTTCCTGGTGAAACCCACCCAACTCTCCCTCCTCTGTTCTTCTTAAGCCTTTATCCTTGATGCTCTCTGCTGTGCTTTGGGTTGATCGTTTGATCGTGAGTTTGTTTGTATTCTGCCTTTCCATAGTGAGCTGCGTTCGGAGCAGCTTCCAACAGACACCCATTTATTACCATTTTGGGGGGCAGCTTGAAAGTTGGGGGAAGAGAGAGAGAGAGAGAGAGAGAGAGAGAGAGAAAGGTTTGCAAAGCATATCAATGAATGCAAAGAAGGTGAAAGCCTGCATTTTAGCAAGTGCAGAATAAAGTCAGTTTTAATAATAATAATAATTAATAATAATAACTGTGGGAGGCAGTGGAAGACAGGAGTGCCTGGCGTGCTCTGGTCCATGGGGTCATGAAGAGTCGGACACAACTAAACGACTAAACAACAACAATAATATCTGGAATTAGATACATCAGTGGAAAGCAAGCAAAAAACTGAAATGTAGTGGATCCAGGAACCTCTGCAGCCTGGGTTGCAGACTACACACAAACTTAAGACCTTCTGTATGAACGGGACCGAGCTTTCCGGCCCAGTTCTCCAGCCTGCATAAGCCTAGTGGCATAGAAAAGTTTTTTGATTAAAGCAGAAGGCTCCTGCTGAATCCCTGGTGGCAGAGTGTTCCACAGGACTGCTCTGTTAAGCCTCAGTTTTTTGTCACTGTCCGAGGAACCTCGCTGACACGTCGTGGGGTGTGTGTGACCAGCATCGCTTCTACAAAGGATCTTGGATATTGAGCCGTGATGCAAGGGGTCAGGTGGTCCCTAAGGTGCCCTGAATCTAAGTTGTCAGTTACCTACAGGGGTGTTGAGCGTGTAGTTAAACTACGGAACTCGCTGCCACAGGAAGCTGTGATGGCCACCAGCTTAGATGGCTTCAAACGGGGTGGAACGGATTCCTTCGGGAGGTTTTTAAGCAGAGGTTGGATGGCCTTCTGCCAGGGATGCTTTAGCTGAGATTCCTGCGTTGCAGGGGGTTGGACTAGATGACCCTTGGGGGTCCCTTCCAACTCCACAATTCTGTGATTCTATGAGGTTTGGAGGAAGAAAATGCAGAGGATAGCCTCAACCGGAGGCAGCAAATACTTCTGAATACCAGTTTCTGGAAACCACAGGAGAGGAGAGGGCTCTTGTGTTCAAATCCTGCTTGCTGGTCAACCTGAAAGGATGCTGGCCTAGATGGTCCACTGGCCCAATCCTGCAGGCTCTTCCAGTGCTCTCAGCGTGGCTTGGTAGTTGATGGGCAGCCAGTGGAGATATTTATCTTGGGAAGCAACCTTTTAAAAACCTTGTAAAACAAAGGAAGGTCAATTCGGGAACTCTGGCAGGGTGTGTAAACGTGCGCCCAATAAGCTGCTCTTTCCTTCGCTTCAAAATTCAACCGAGTTCGCCCTTCGTGCACTTTCCGTGCGAGGAAAAAGCAACACCTAGCCTTGCGTGAAAAATTAAGTATAACCCCCTAGGCTGGGCTTGGCAAGGTGATAGGTTTGGGGGCTTCCTCTCTCTCCCCGCCCCGATCTAAAGTCCACAATTTTTCTTTCCAACTCCGCTCTGCTGACTTCCCATCTGAAACCCCATTTAGTTTGTGAAGAGCAAGCCTTCCTTCACGCCCGACGGCACGGAGAAAGCATTTAAGTGCTTTTAAATTACCAAGGGAGGTGATGTTGAAATGACAGCTCACTGCCTGCAAAATAGTTTCCGCAGGGAGCAGATTTTTTATTTTATTTTTTTCCAATTTTTAAAATACATCGCTTCTTTTTCAATTTGTGATCTTCTAAGGCAGGGGGCAAATATAGCTGGCTGGGTTGCCAAGCTAAGCCACTACTGTCTTTTTTATTTTATTTTTAATTCTTTTTCTCTCCCCCGCCACCCCCAATAGTCAATTTAGTGGGAGAAGACGGGTGGGAAGGAATGAGGAAGGATTGCCTCAGGGAGCACCTACACCAAACCTTTTAAAGCACATCCCCCCCTCCATCATCATGGGAACTGTAGTCTTACCTTTCAGAGCTGCAGTACCCGGCACACTTAACAAACTACACTTCCCAAGATTCGTTGGGGTGGGGGAGCTGCATGCTTTAAATCAGGGTTTCCCAAACTTGGGTCTTCAGCTATTTTTGGACTACAATTCCCATCATCCCTGACCACTGGTCCTGCTAGCTAGGGATGATGGGAGTTGCAGTCCAAAAACAGCTGGAGATCCAAGTTTGGGGCACCCTGCTTTAAATGTCCTCTCCCCCATGCTTTTTAACATCTATATGAAGCCGCTGGGAGAGATCATCAGGGGGTTTGGGCTGGGTGTTCACCAGTATGCGGATGATACCCAGCTCTACCTCTCTTTCAAATCAGAACCAGTGAAGGCGGTGAAGGTCCTGTGTGAGTACCTGGAGGCGGCCACAGGGAGCCACCACTTTCTCCCCTTGTCAAAATTAAGAATGTTGTGAGGATTTGAGGGGACTCTCATTTCTTTTTAGTACCCTTTAAAGTACCTGCAAATAGCGCCCATCTTGCAAAACTCTCTCCCCTTTTTCTCCTCTTCCGCCTGCGAGCCAAAGCGAAGGAGAACGTTTTTTGTTTCCTGGGTGATGTGGCTGAAAAGCAGGAGGGAATTTCTATGTTGAGGGCTTCTAGAACTCCACAGGTGCCCACCAGGGGGCAGCACTTGACTGTTACAGGCCTAAGCTGTAGACCTTGATTCCCGCAGGGAGAGAAACAGCAGTGACTTATTCCTCCCCTTAAGTAACAGAGCAATCCTGGACTTCTCACCTTTGGGTCCAGGACAGGGCAGGAGTGGGGGGACTTTTCTTCAGCCTGAGGGCCACGTTCCCTTCCTCGTAACCTCCTGGGGGCTGCATGCCAGAGGCAAAAGTGACTGGAGTAATAAACGTAAGCGTTAAAACACACAGTGGTGTAGCTGATGAGATTCCTACTCAGAGTAGACCCATTGAATGGGCCGAAGTTGGCCATGTCCATAATTCCAGTGAGCCTACTCTGAGTAGGAGTGGCTTTGGATATGCCCCACGTGCCCCCTCTCTTCCAGGCAAGGAACAGGCATTTTCGGACTTAAAGGAGGCATGTCCAGCCAGGTGAAAACATCCAGGAGGGTGGGGATTGGGATCAGCAGGGGGCGTGGCCTGAGAAGAAGGGGAGGGGCTTCCCAAGTGTACCGAGGGCATGATAAAGAGGGCTAGAGGGCTTCAAGCCTGACATTCTTCACCCTGGCTCTTAAGAACAAAGGAGCTGGATATTTTTTAGCCTGCACAAGAGGAGGCTGACAGGAGATATGAGAGTCATCTTCCAGTATCTAAAGCAGGCATCCCCAAACTTCGGCCCTCCAGATGTTTTGGACTACAGTTCCCATCATCCTTGACCCCTGGTCCTGTTAGCTAGGGATCATGGGAGTTGTAGGCCAAAACATCTGGATCTAAAGGACTGCCACATGGGAGACAGAGCAAACTTGTCTTCTCCTGCTCCAGAGAGTAGGGCCTGAACCTTATGCCGGATCTGACCCAATCACCTTCTAAATCCAGCCCACGGACAGTCAGCGTGTTTTTACATGAGTAGAATGTGTCCTTTTATTTAAAATGCATCTCTGGGTTATTTGTGGGGCCTGCCTGCTGTTTTTACATGAGTAGAATGTGTGCTTTTATTTAAAACGCATCTCTGGGTTATTTGTGGGGCATAGGAATTCGTTCATTCTCCCCCCCAAAAAATATAGTCCGACCCCCCACAAGGTCTGAGGGGCAGTGGACCGGCCCCCTGCTGAAAAGGTTTGCTGGCCCCTGGCCTGGCCCTGAACCAATGGATTTAAATGACAAGGAAGGGGATTCCTTTAGGAAGAACAGTGCAACGGACTCTCCTTCATTGGAGGTTTTTCAACAGAGGTTGGCCGGCCACCTGTCAGGGATTCTCAAGCTGCGATTCCCGCCTTGCAGGGCTTGGGCTTCCGACTCTACAATTCTATTCAGCTTCTCCGGGGCAAACTTGAACGTGTTTTTAATGGGTTAACCCGCCTTCTCGGTGGTGATCAATGGCCGCTAGCACCACCTGCTGCTCTTGCAGTTCAATTGGGCGCCTTAATTCTCCACCACCAGCACCATGAGGGACTATTGCCGTTCCCTCATTAGGAGAATCGATTTTATATCGAGCACCAGCTGTTTATCCCCCCGGCCGAACCTGCCTGCGACATATCTCTCTCTCTGTTTTTGAAACGGTTCTCCATTTACCCATCTGAAGCCCTGTGGGTTTGTTCCTCCCACCCCTCTTGTGGCCGGGGAGAGTTGGTCAGCCGCTCAGCCACCCTCCTCAATCGCAGCTCCTACGGCCTGCAAGCAGGTGCCAGAAACGGTGGTCCATTCCCCCCCCCACTGCCATCACCTTTGACTCCAGCCTCACTAGAGCCAAAGGGATGTTGCCTCCAGCTTCAGAGCTGTGATATGTCCCCCCCTCTGGTGGGTTTGGAAATTGCAGCAGCTCAGCTTTGCATCTGCGGCGGACGGTTAGGGGCCGCCATTTTGATTTCCCACAATGCTCCGGGGCAAGAGTTGCCAACGTGGCACTTGCTGGAACCAGCCAAAGGCTCGCTCTGGCCGCCTTTTGCTACCTGATAGGGAGGGTCCCGGTCCCCCCAATTTTGTGATCTTGTCTCCTTTTCTGCTCTTTAAGAGACCGCAACCATTACAACATGCCCAACGTGGCAGCCATTTTGTATTGGGCCCCTCTCCCCACGGCAGCCATTTTGTGACTGGCCCCCCACAGCGCTCTCTCAGCATTTCCCAATGGAGCAGTGCACCATGGGGGATTTAAATGGCAGGTCTCCTAGACCCTGTTGTTGGTTTGCTTCTTTCCTTCGAGGGGAGGGTGGCGTTGGCGGTGGGCTCCGCCTCCTTCGGCCTTTCTAATGATTCCCACCCCAATCCCCGTGTCGTCTTCCTCCCCCCCCAGAAAGTCTGCACCAAATGTGGGATTGAAACCCTGAGCGCCCAGAAGCGGCCCGTCTGGTTCTGCAAGATTTGCAGCGAGCAGAGAGAGGTGAGTCCGTGGTGGCAGGATTGGTGTGTCCTGCTTTGCAGTATCAAATGTCTGCTTCTTCAGGAAAGACTGCAATAATAATCGGGGGGGGGGGGCAGAATTTATTACTTGCGTGACCACCGAGTTTCTGGGTCAGTAGAAACTAGTTTCTGCCTGCCTCCTTCATCCACACGCCCACCAAGGCGGTCTTGAGTATCATGCTTTAGGTTTGGAAGGGTCAGTTGAATGATGCCCAGGGGTCCCTTCCAAACCTGGGATTCTGTATCCTGAGAGCCGGTGTGGTGCAGCAGTGAGAGACTAGGACCCGGGAGACCAAGGTTCAAATTCCCACTCAGCCAATGTCTTGAGAGCATCAGATTGGCTTATCCCAGCAATGGAATGTCCCACATTAAACTTAGATTGCAGGTGAGGAACATTTTAAACACACAAAACATGAGACGAGTGTTGCTTTGACCCTCGCACCTTCATTTTTTAACCGTTGTGTGAAGAATCTGTTGATTTGCCCTCCCTCCATTAACTGAGTTTAATCTTTATTTTTTCTTGTTTAATTTATTTACAGTGGTACCTCGCTAGACGAATGCCCTGCTAGACATTTTTTTCGCTAGACGAATGGGTTTTGCGATCGGAGGATGCCTCGCAAGACTAATTCGTTTTGTGAAAAATTCGTCTAGCGAATTGCGGTTTCCCATAGGAATGCATTGAAATTCAATTAATGCGTTCCTATGGGCCAAAAAAACCCAACAACACCCAATTCAATGCATTCCTATGGGATTCGCAAGATGAATTTTTTGCAAAACGAATTGACTCACAGAACGAATTAAATTCGTCTTGCGAGGCACCACTGTATTATTATATCTACGGTAGCTGAGCGATAAAAGCAGAGTAAGACACTTTCAAAATGTCTCCCTTCATCGGTGCCCTTATACAGGAAAAGCAGTCGCTTCCTTTACCTTCTGACAGGGACGGACCTGCTTTGGTTGGGGTGCCTTGCTCAGCCCCTAGGAAGCGTGACGACATGATGCTGTTTAAACACCAGCCTTTTAACAGGGAAAATCTGTCTGCTTTGAGGCTTGTGCAGAGCCAGGAATGATTTATTTGAAGCCTGATCACCTCCTGCTCGCAGCAGACCAGGGAAGGGCAGATATGTCAATTTCAGTTTCCGTCCTATTTCCAATCTTCAGCTCTCCACATTTCTGCACCAGTTTCCAATAAAAAAGAAACTCCTCGTAAAAATTCAGCAATTTAGCGCGAATTTCTCCTAATAGGCGTGTTTGTCGTTCAGTTTTGCATAATATCCACTTTTGGTAAAGCAAGGGTGGGTAACAACAACAACAACAACAACAACAAACTCTTAATATCAGGGTTGTGGGTTCAAGCCCAAAAGATTCCTGCATTGTAGGGGTTGGACTAGATGACCCTCATTGCCCCTACCAACTCTGTGTTTCTAATAATAAACAATTGTTAATTGATCTCTGGTTTTAACTTTTTTGTGGTTTTTGTTGTATGGTCTCATGCTTTATTGCTGTAAACCACTTTGATATCTTTTTATGGCGTAGTGGTGGATAAATATTTTTATGAATTAATTCTAATGATAATCATAATGTGCCATTTTATGCACGTTTTACCCTGTCAAATGCTTTTTTTTTTTTGCACACCTTGACTTGGCTAGACAGCAGCGTTTCAAAAGCCACAAGGGTGCAAATTCCATAGGCTGGCTGTGTTTCAGTTCCCTTGCTTGTTTCAGGGCGTGCAGATTAAGTAAATTCGCTTTTCGGAGTTAAACTGAACCAGATTTCTCTGAACTTCTGCTGTCTTCTCCATCAGAAGGTGCAGAATGTGGACTTGCTTTACCTGGGTTTAGGAACGCAGCCTCTTCCCACCTGCCCATCCCTGCCGCTCTGCAAGGCAGGCGTGTCTTGGAGTCGAGACAGATTGCTCCAAAAGGATGTAATTGCAAAGTTCTGCTGATGCCTAATGAAAAGGACCGGGTGCTTGTTTAATTTCCCCACTTGCCTCATTTATCCTGCTGCCACCTGACCTTTTTTTGGGGGGGGGGTTACAATTCTGTGCAGCCTCATTAATAATGGGGTGTGTGCTCTACATGCTAACTAAATGGGCCCGAGCCCATATGACATCTGTTAGCAAGCTGCTATTTGCTGTAATGAGAGAGGGAGAATGTATAAAATTACCTGGAGCCATGCCCATGCTGGCTTTGATCACCAGCCCCACCTGCCTCCACCCCCTTGCCAAACCGTCCTCCCTGCCCTTAGAGTTGCTCCTCCACGGTCTGCCTAGAATACCCACCTCAGTCTCCCCCTTCCGTCTTCTTTCACCTCACCATCCAACGCTGCTGCAGTGGCTCAACAGCTCTCAGAAGACTATTGACACTCTGTAGGTTGCAGCGCCACCTGTTGGTGGCCAAGGAAACTACTGTGTGATGACAGCCTTATCTTTTTATTATATCAATGCCATGCATCTCAAACATAGCCATTTCAGCATGGGGTGCAGAATCAAGAATTCTCAGGATCCCTTTTTTCCTTTTTAATAATCGGGTTTCCAAGAGCAGGGCTCAGCATACTTTAGGCTTGCGGGGATTATTTTTTTGTTTTTGTTTTTCTGGAACCCACCAGTTGGAACCAAGGGCAAAATACATTTGCTTGGAATGAAAGAATTCTTACCTTGGGGATTTGCTTTTGAGAACTGAATTGAGCTCATAGTCTGTCTACCACTTCAGATGCAACCCCCACTGTACCTTAGCTGCCAAGTATCCCGTTTTCGTGGGAAACCCCCAGATTTTAATCCGTTTCCCGCTGTTCTCCCGAATGGAGAAAAATCCCGGAAATCCCCCGGATTTCCTACCTGCCAGGGAGCCTCCATTTTGGGTGCTGCTCTGACCATGTGCGGGCACCGGAAGTCGCTTGTACGCATGCCCGGCGGCCATCTTGGTGGTGGCCACATGGCGGCGGCCGTCACGAAGATGGCCGTCGCACTTACGGCCATCACCAAGATGGCCACTGGGCATGCGTAGAAACGACTTCCGGTGCCGCTCTGCCCTACCATGTGCCCACACATGGTCAGAGCGGCCCCGGAAGTTGCTTCTACACAACGTCCGGTGCTGCACCGCCGCTGTTCCCGCATTTTTCAGCGGGAGACTTGGCAGGTATGCACTGTACTTCACATCAGAAGTTTAGTTCAGGAGAGAATTCGTTTTGTGTTGTTGCCGTTAAAATATTTGGGAGCCAGAAATCCTCATGGATCTACTTCAAATGTCCCAGAGGTCGAGCAGGAGATCCCCATACAGTTTCCTCCCACACCTGGGCTCCTGGCAGCTGAAGGCATCGTGTTGGCTATGCCCACTTAACTGATGGGCACTACTAAATAAATTAATTAAAAGTGCTGTGGCATCTTGGGGACAGTTCATAGAATCACAGAATTGTAGAGTTGGAAGGGACCCCCCAAGGCCATCGAGTCCAACCGCCTGCAATGCAGGAATCTCGAGTCAAGCATCCATGACAGAGGGCCACTCAACCTCTTTCTCAAAGCCTCCAGCTGAGGGAGTCCGTTCTGTTTCCACTGACGAATGGCTCTTGCCACCAGCAAGTTCTTCCTAATGTTTGGTTGGAATCTCCTTTCTTGTCTTTTGAATCCATTGGTTTGGAGCAAGAGAGGAAAAAAGCTTGCCTATTATTATTTATTATTTAAATTTGGATACCCGCCCTTCGTGACAGCAGTCATGAAATTAAAAGACGCCTGCTTCTTGGGAGAAAAGCAATGACAAACTTAGACAGCATCTTAAAAAGCAGAGACATCACCTTGCCGACAAAGGTCCATATAGTTAAAGCCATGGTTTTCCCAGTAGTGATGTATGGAAGTGAGAGCTGGACCATAAAGAAGGCTGATCGCCGAAGAATTGATGCTTTTGAATTATGGTGCTGGAGGAGACTCTTGAGAGTCCCATGGACTGCAAGAAGATCAAACCTATCCATTCTTAAGGAAATCAGCCCTGAGTGCTCACTGGAAGGACAGATCCTGAAGCTGAGGCTACAATACTTTGGCCACCTCATGAGAAGAGAAGACTCCCTGGAAAAGACCCTGATGTTGGGAAAGATGGAGGGCACAAGGAGAAGGGGACGACAGAGGACGAGATGGTTGGACAGTGTTCTCGAAGCCACAAACAAGAGTTTGACCAAACTGCGGGAGGCAGTGCAAGACAGGAGTGCCTGGCGTGCTATGGTCCATGGGGTCACGAAGAGTCGGACATGACTAAACGACTAAACAACAACAACAACAACACCCACCGTTCATCCGTAGATCACAGTATAAAAATACATGATAAAAGCACATCTTTCATGTGACAGTCCTTCAGATATTTGAAGGCGGCTATCATATCTCCTCTCCTCCAAGCTAAGCACCCCCAACTACCTCAGTCATTCCTCATACACCCATAGGGGCCTGAAATATTTCTAAACCTTCTGATTCCCTCCACCCCAAAAGCAGACCCACACTTCCTTGACTCGAAAACCCTGTCTCACTCAGTTCGCTGCTTGCTTTGTCAGAAGGCTCCAATGAAACTGGGCTGGCTGGTTTTTTTTGTCTCTTGATATTGCTTCGTTTCCTCTTGCGCTCCCTTCCCCCCTCCCTCTCCTTTACGCGAAGCCGTGTATATTAAATGTGCGCTAATATGCTCCCTTCATCGCAATCTCCCTATTAAAATCTAAATTGGAACGTGTGGCGAGCATTCTTGCGGGAAGCGCGAAGTCTTTATCGCTGTAGCCGGCCCCGTCTGCCGCTGGGGCGCCCTAATCTCCTCGCTCCGGTTTTTCACACTCAAACGATCTTTTTTTCTCTCGGCTTGAGTCCCTTTTAGGCTGAAATTCTATAAGGAGGCAGCAGCCTCTCAGTAGCTTGTAATACTTTTATTCCGTTGTTAATATTGTACTTCCATTTGCCCCTTCTATGCGGTTTTTACCAGAGAGCACTCAAGCCTGTGTGTCTTTCGTAGGCCATCTTGGAAGTGTCTAATAGCCTTGTGAGCTTGGATTTCTCATTGCGAGGTCCCAGTCATGAAGGGAGGGGGGCTATCCCATACAACACAATCACATTATCACACAATCTTGGAGGCCATCGGTTTGAACACTCCTGCAGTACAATGTCCTGTCCTAAAGTTTTAGTGCAGGTGAGGATCGTTTAAAAAATACTATTTGCAAAGATAAACGAGGGTTGCCAGAAAAGGGTTTTTTTTTTTTGGCCCTTGCAGCCTCATTTCCCCCCACCTTTGTGCAAAGGATTGATTTGTTCTCCCTCCATTAATTTGGTTTAAGCTGCCCTTTATCAAGCTTGTTGTGTCAGCTTCAGAAAAGAGAGAGAGAGAGAATAAAAACAGGTTGGAAGAGAAATTCTCACGCTGGACTTTGAATAGCTTGCTTTTCTGAGCTGAAATTGGATGCTTTTGCTCTGAGCCCTTATTGCCACAAATTGTTTTTGTTGCAAAAAGTTTTCCAAAACAGGTGTAAGACCCTCCTCTCATAAGTGTCTCTGTATGAGTCTCTGTTCCAGGCGTTCCTCAGTTGGCAAGAAAGCCACAATTCATACAGAGATGCAAAGGGCAGATTCTTTTGTTTTTGAGGGCAGGCTGTTTCTCAGTTAAAAGGCAATTTCTCGCCTGCTGTTGATTGCCATGGTGATTTTCAGAGCAGGTTGTTTAAAATCAATATGTAATAGATCAATCGTGAATCCTAATTGTGATTTCCTCTTCTCTTATATAAAGCACATGAAGGATTCTACCGTATCTTTACATTTATTTCATTACTTCTCTCATTAATGCATTAATGCAAATAACTGTAAGCTTATATTACAACTCACTGCAAGCTTTTTTTTTTTAAAAAAATCTAATCGTAATAAGAAAGTTTCCAGCAATTGATATTCAGATACAGACAACAACCCTGCAAGGTAGACTAGTCTGAGAGAGACAGTAGCTTGCCCAAGGTCACCTAGTTTGCTTCATAGCCGAGTGGGGATTCGAACCCTGATCTCAGAGGCCCTAGTCCGACGCTCTAAGCACTATAGTGGCTTCCCAGTGGCACGGGACAAATGGGCAATTTCTGCCGGGATTCTCACAGGGCTGAGTGCCGTTCGATCAGTGGTTCCCCTGGGTTAGATGTTCAGTGCTCGTTCCGCTGTCCTCATTAAGTGTCCGCAGGATCTTTGCAAGGGAGGAGGATGGAGAGAAAACCAGAACAAACCAGCCCCACAGCCGGTACCTCCCTTGGGTCACCCCGGGAGGGTCCAGAGGTCACCCCGATTATTTGCTCTCCTTCTCTCTAGGTTTGGAAGCGGTCCGGCGCCTGGTTCTACAAGGGCCTCCCCAAGTATATCTTGCCTTTGAAAAGCAGCGGCGGCAAAGCTTGCGAGCAGCCCTTGCGGCCTCGTCACCTGGAGCCGCCAGCGATGGACGTCAAGGGGGTCTCTCCCCGTCATTCCTTCACCTGGGCCAGAGGAAGAGGTGAGTCTTTTTCCTGGCTCTCTGTGGCCTGACAACAGGGGGGGGCAGGGCTAGTGTGAAGACTTCTAGGGCTGCAACATGATTTTAAAGAAATATTGCAGAAATAAGTGGTGGTGGTGGAATCTTAGACGTGTAGGGTTGGAAAGCGACCCCCAAGGATCATCCGTGAGAGATGGCTTTGCAACTTCTGCTCGGAAACCTCCATCGAAGGAGAGTCCGCCAGCTTCTGCCAGGGCCATTTGACATGGATATTTTAGCTGAGATTCCTGCATTGCAGGGGTTTTGACTAGATGACCCTTGGGGTCCCTTCCAGCTCCATGGTTCCGAGGGAGTCTCGAACAGCCCTTACTCTCAGAAAGCTCTTCTGACGTTTAGTCGGAATCTCCTTTCTTGGAATGTGAATCCTAACCTTCTGAGCAGGAGAAAACAAGTTTGCTAACCACCTTCCATCGGGCAACCCTTTAGATGTTTATTTTTTATTTTATTTTAAAATAAACTTTATTAGGATTCAAATTAAAACATACATCAAAATTAAATCATACTAAATATATATACAGGTAACACAATACTAATAATATATACAACATTCAACTATAAATTCCCAATTAAATATCACATATAACATATCAATCTCTCCAATTTGTGACTTCCCCTTGTCTGTACCTCGGTTACCTCAATTTCTTTCTAGATACTGCTTCCCTTTACATACTATGTCCACCTTTCTTTTTACTTCCTATACATCTTATTTTCGGTGCCGATCATTAGAAATGGATCCAGGATTTTATTGCGGGGCATTGTGATTTCATGTAATTTCCAAATTTTTCCCCATTTTGCTCAAATTTTTGCTTATTACCTCCTCTTATTACATTTGTCAATCTTACTAGATCCATAAATCTGCCCTTTAGATGTTTAGAGCCAGAGTGGTGTTTTAGTTAGAGTGTCAGACTCGGAGCTGGGAGATCGGGGTTCAAATCCCCAGTCGGCCATTAAGCTGACCGGGAGACCTTGGCCAACCTCTGCCCCTCTCAGCCTAGCTAGCCTAACTTCACAGGGTTGTGGTGTGGATTAAATGAGGAGGGGGAAGCCCAGAACAGATTTACGGTAGCCAGTGCAACAGGAAAGAAGTCCTGTTGAGTAGCCAAAAGCCCTTGGGCTATGGGAGAAGCTTGGTTGGACACTGCCTGTTCTGTTAGGGCAAATTCTTTGCAAATGGTAGGAGAGAGGCACACCTGAATGTTTGCAAATTTTTGTGCAGACTTCAAAAAAAAAAGTTCATAAACTGATCTGGAACTGAGAAAGCCCAGAGAAATGGATAGGAGCTGAAATTGATAAATTTGTCCACTCATATCATAGAATCATAGAATTGTAGAGCTGGAAGGGGCCACAAGGATCATCTAGTCCAACCCCCTGCAATGGAGGAATCTTTTGCCCAGTGTGGGGCTCAAACCCATTAAGGGTCTCATGCTCTACCAACTGAGCTATTCCCGTAATTGGGGGTATCTTGGTGGGTGTTGAGGCTATACGGTAGGTGTGGACTCTCACACAGCTGCATTGATGTGAGCTGTTGCCTGGGTAACCCCTCCCAGCCTTTTTCGGCACTTGATTTCATAGAATCATAGAATCATAGAGTTGGAAGAGACCACAAGGGCCATCCAGTCCAACCCCCTGCCAAGCAGGAAACACCATCAAAGCATTCGTGACATATGGCTGTCAATCCTCTGCTTAAAGACCTCCAAAGAAGGAGACTCCACCACACTTCTTGGCAGCAAATTCCTCTGTCGAACAGCTCTTACTGTCAGGAAGTTCTTCCTAATGTTTAGGTGGAATCTTCTTTCTTGAAGTTTGAATCCATTGCTCCGTGTCCGCTTCTCTGGAGCAGCAGAAAACAACCTTTCTCCCTCCTCTATATGGCATTCTTTAATATAGAATCATAGAATCGTAGAGTTGGAAGAGACCACAAGGGCCATCCAGTCCAACCCCCTGCTGAGCAGGAAACACCATCAAAGCATTCTTGACATATGCCTGTCAAGCCTCTGCTTAAAGACCTTGAACGTGGCTATCATATCACCCCTTAACCTTCTCTTCTCCAGGCTAAACATGCCCAGCCATTCCTCATAAGGCATTGTTTCCAGGCCTTTGACCATTTTGGTTGCCCTCCTCTGGACACGTTCCAGCTTGTCAGTATCCTTCTTGAACTGTGGTGCCCAGAACTGGACACAGTACTCCAGGTGAGGTCTGACCAGAGCAGAATACATTGGTACTATTACTTCCCTTGATCTAGATTTATGGTTGGAGGAAGTGCCAAGGGCTCTGACAACCGTTTTGCTGTGTTGACAGTCGTCCTCCGTCCCCCTTTTGCATCAACATGTGTTTGTGTGGGGACGATCCACTGCTTTGTTGCACAGAAGTTCCTAGTGTGGTCTCCTATATTTCTGAATATCCTCTTGCCTCGTCAATTGCAACCGATGGAAAACCAACCACCTATCGGTGCAGAATTCTCCTCTATTTGCGCTAAGCAATTTGCTGTTGGGGCATGGCAGTGTTAAGAGTTGCCCTTCTTGGAGGAACCACCCTTTCTGGGTGTTTTCACAACCTGTGCATGCTCAGAGCAGCCCCTTGAGAAAGCCAGAACAGTAACTCTTGCAGAGAGCTGGTACTCAGGTATCCTGTGCTGTGTCAGGAGTGATCCTATGCCCAGTGCAGGGATGGGAGTAGAATGATTTACTCCTAACAAAAGGTGATGGGAAGGAGGAATGGACAGACCAGTGACTCATACAGAGACACAGCAGCCTTTCTGGGCTTTCCAGAAGACTGGGGGATTAAATGCAAACACCCCTAATTTCAAGTTCCTGAAACAATACGCAAAACAAAATGCATCAATCCTTCCGAATCCAAAGAGCTCCAAATTTGGTGGTGCCGTTCTCTACACGCACACAGTGCACAAAAACGCACACTTTGTGGGGAATTGTTCTTAAGACATATAGGCAAAAACAAATGCATTCTTTGGGAAAGTTCCACTGAAAAATGCGGAGAACTCCTTGGGGAAAAAAAGGGGTGGGATATAATGCAGTGCGGTGACTTCATTCCCTATTTCCATATTTCCTTTCCTCCAGCTTCAGACAGGAGCTGTTGCTCAGCTGGGGCTCACCCTTGGACTTTGAGGCCTTCTGCAAGGATACTGGGATTGTCTATCCATTGTCAAATGGCCTTGCCGTAAAAAAAGGAAAAAGACAATCCTGTCTCCTCTCCTCTTCTCCCCCACCTGATCTCGCCATCAAACAGCTGGCAGCTAAATTAGTTCCCTCCTCACATGGTGTTTAAATAGAAGAAGTGGCTGCAGTTTTCTTTTTTCTCCCTTTTTTTTTTTGCTGCAAAGTGGGAATAATTTACCCATTCAAATCGCACCCTTAGATTTGTGTCAGCGAAATGGAGCCTTCTTCGTTTCTATCGCTCTCTCTCTCTTCCTCTGTCTCCCTTTCGTTGGGTTTGCAGAAACAGCAAAAAGTGAAGTAGCATTTAATGAGACTCGTGTCTGGCACGATCCGCTGTTGGGTTTTAGATCGCTTGCTTTAATAGCAACAACAACAACAACAACAAAAAACCCCAAAACTTGTCACAAATGACCAGAACCTTACTTGGAAAGCCACTACGTGCTTCCTTTGTTCCAAATCTGCAGCATAATGTCTTCAGATCTGAACATATTTGGTCTTGAGGTTCTGGAGCAAAAGAACAAAGAAGTCGATCCCTTCTCCATAAGGATCTGTGGGATCCAATGAAGCAGATTGTTTGAAGATTCCCATCGGGGCATCTGGTTGGCCACTGTGAGAACAGGATGTTGGACTAGTTGGGCCACTGGCCTGATCCTGCAGCCTCGTCTTCTGCTCTTACATAGTTAATCTTGCAGCCAGCAAGCTCAAAACCTTTTAATTTCCAGGTGCGCCCCCCGCCAAATATGTTATTATAGGAGTTGCTTGTGATCAACTCCTAAGAAATGTGCCAAGAACATTTGGCTCTTATGAACACAGGTTCTCAGAAGACCCGCACTGGTTGTCTGTGTGCTTCAGAGTCTATCTCTAGGGTCTTCCGCTGACAAAACCCTAAATGAGCTGAGCACCAAATATCCCATGTGGATCTGCCTGGGTGTTGAAATCTCCAGGAGAAATCGCCCTGCAATTCATTGAGCCAGTACTGCACGGCAGGGCCTTTTCTCTCGTGGCTCCTGGGTCATGCAATGCCTCTGAGTAGTGTCTGTCTTCAAAGCTGCATGCATATCTCAACATCCAGAGAAGATATAAGCTACCGGTACATCTCGTACAACAAAACATTTTTATTTAGAGTTTATTGGACTCCATCACAATTGCATAAACATGGTCTATTGACGACAATGTGCTGTTGGAGATGCAGCGAGGAGAATCCTTCTTTGAAGCATATGGTTTACACAGTGGTCAGCGTTAGGAAATTTTTGGAGATAAATACTAGGAGGTATAAGAACTATTGTGGGGAGGGAGTTACAATTTTCGGAAGGTAACATCACCTTCAACTATATACCTAATATATGGGGCTTGGCAATCGGTCAGCAAAAATGGATTCTCTGGGCCATTTGATATTGATACATTGGAAGGATAAAAATATGACCTCCTTTGATCAATGGAGATCTCTTGTAACCTATGAACAATTCGCTTTCAGACGAAAATTATGCATGGACAAAGTTAATATTTTAAAAGTATTTATCGAATAAGGCCTTGTATTTCCGTCTCCCTACAGTGGTCTCTAGTGATAGTGACAGCGACTCTGAGTTCAGCTCGTCGAGTCTGGATGACCGGTCTTTGCTCGCAGGATCGAAGGGTTTCAAGATCAGACAACGCCGAGTAGAATCTGGTGAGGAAAGCAGCTTCTTGGGTCGCTGGGTGCTCCTTCAGCATTGCAGTATTATTATTATTAAGATTTTATTAAATGTACAGTAGTGCCTTGGTTTTCAAACTTAATCCATTCCGGAAGTCTGTTCCAAAACCAAAGCGTTCCAAAACCAAGGCATGCTTTCCCATAGAAAGTTAATCCGTTCCAGGCTTTTAAAAACAACCCCTAAAGCAGCAATTCAACATGAATTTTACTATCTAATGAGACCATTGATCCATAAAATGAAAGCAGTAATCAGTGTACTGTACTATAAAATAAATAAGAAGGTATTGTAGATGATAAAAATTAAAATAATTTTTTTTCCTTACCTGCACTGATGATAGTCATTGTTTGGATGGGGGGCTTTTATCCATTTCTGCAGTCACACAATCAATCAATCAATCAATCAATCAACCAATCAATCAATCAGTAGCTGAACTGGGTTCCACACAGGCACAAAAACAAATTAACTGAAAAAGCCTCAAAAATGCAAAATAAATAGCAAAAACAAAAGCCCCAAACTTAATCTGTTCCGGAAGTCAGTTTGACTTCCAGAATGTTTAAAAACCAAGGCACAGCTTCTGATTGGTGCAGGTGCCCCGGGAACAATAGCCGACAGTCACATTGGACATTTGGCTTCCGAAAAATGTTGGAAAACTGGAACACTTACTTCCGGGTTTTCGGCGTTTGGGAACCAAGGTGTTTGAGAACCAAGGTACCACTGTATATACATTTGCAGGAGCATTTTGTAGAAGTTTCTAAGGCACAGGGGCAGAGCTTTTTTTCAGCCAGAGGGCCACAGAACCTTCTGGGGGCCACGTGCCAATGGTGGGTGGGGCCAGAGGCAAAAGCGGGAGGGGCAACTGATGCAAAATGTTACCTGTGTACAGGTAAGTTTCTGCACACTCTCACACCCCCTCTCTATCCTTCCACCCAGGCAAGCAAAGAGGAATGATCAGAGTTCAAGGACACATTTCCCGCCACTCAAGGAAGGGATGAAATCGGGTTGGTGAGGGGTGTGGCCTGGGGGGAGAGATAGGGGTGTGGCTGAAGAGAAGGCGTGGCTTGGGGAAAACCTCTGAGGGCCAGGCAGAGAGGCCTAGAGCGCTGCATTTGGCCCTTGGGTCTGCACCTTGCGTACAGACCATCTTAAGGGGCTGGAAGGCCAGGAGAAATGGCAGCAGTCTTTGAAACACTGTAATTTGGATCACGTTCAAAGCCCAGTGTTCAAAATAGCACTGTTGGTGTCTTGGTTAGAGCTCCGACTCCGGGTTCAAATCCACACTCAGCCATGAAGCTCACTGGCGGGATATAAATGCAATAAATAAATAAATATAAAAGAAATAAAAACGCAGCGTGGTTTTGTGGGGAGGGCCTTCCATTAAAAAAAAAGAGAGAGTTAAAAATGGTAGAGGTCACACCCTGCTCCTTGTTAATACATAAAAGCTTTTTTTTTAAGAAACGTGTTTATTAGACTTCACTGCGCCGTAGAGAAATTGATCTTCGCAAGACTCCTCTTAATAAAGTCACGCTGGTTTTTTAAAGGCCGTAATATTATTTTGCGCAGCGGCAGATTTTAATCTGTGACACCCTTCGGCATTGACTGATTATTGTTCCAAGGTTTCTTGAGCGGCTGCCTCTGCGTGATAGATCGTTTCAAATCATTTCATAGGGAAAGGGGGTGGCTTGCTATTGACAGATAACGTCCTTGCGTGCATTTTCTTAAAATGGATGCCTTCGGGAATAAGCAACCCGTAGCAACTGTTTCTGCAAAAACATTTTTCTCTCTTTCGGTTAGCTTTTGTTTTTCTTACCTTGATGAAGAGCTCCTTTTGCTCAAAGTGCACGAGGGTGGTTTTCTAAAGTGGGGGGGATAATGTGTGTGTGTGTGTGTGCTGGGAGAAACACAGCTCTGTAATAGAGAGCACCTGCTTGGCATGCCGAAGGCCCCAGGTTCTCTCCCCCATGGCGTCTCCAGGCAGCCCAGGAAGGTCTCCGCTGTGTGGAACCCTAAACCCTGGAGAGTCGTCGCCCATCACGGTTGACAATACTGTGCTAGCAGTCTGGCTCAGGATAAGGCAGCTTCCAATTTAAACCAGCCCTTTGTTCAGAACCATGAGGACTGGAACCTTGCTTTAAATTTACAGTCCTCGGTATCCCCAGGTAGAGCTGAAACTGACTGTCCATCCTGAACTCGATGGACTTGCAGTTGATTTGGGATTAAGTAGTGTCATGTGGGAGGGACCCAGGTGGCGCTGTGGGTTAAACCACTGAGCCTAGGGCTTGCTGATCAGAAGGTCAGCGGTTCGAATCCCTGTGACGGGGTGAGCTCCCGTTGCTCGGTCCCAGCTCCTGCCAACCTAGCAGTTCGAAAGCACGTCAAAATGCAAGTAGATAAATAGGAACCGCTACAGCGGGAAGGTAAACGGTGTTTCCGTGTGCTGCTCTGGTTCGCCAGAAGTGGGTTTGCCATGCTGGCAACATGACCTGGAAACTATACGCCGGCTCCCTCGGCCAATAATGCGAGATGAGCGCGCAACCCCAGAGTCGGTCACGACTGGACCTAATGGTCAGGGGTCCCTTTACCTTTACCTTTTTGTGTCATGTGGGACAACTGTCAAAGAGTGAGTTGGCAGTAAATCACACTGTTCAAAGTTGGAGTTAACGCTTTATTAGCAAAAACACAACCTGCACAGACTTGGCTGAATGTCCGGCCTTAATGAGCACAGCAGCTCATCCCTGGTAGGTCTGGCCCCATGGATCAGTTGCTCAGACTGAAAGTCCCACCCCACAAAGCTGACTCCCCAAGGTTCCCCCCCCTCAAGCAATCAGAGACTGTGCCTGCATAATGCTAACTTATCCTCTGCCCTTTTCATTCCTCTCCTGGTTCCGGGAGCTTGTCACAGCAGGAGGGGGAGACCCCTGGGCTATTCAGCAGCCTGACTAATCTCTGCCTCTTGGCCTCTCCTGCTCCAGCTTCTGCCTCTGATTCTGGACTTTTCTCTGCCACGGACTCTCCCAGCTCACTGAGCCTGTTCCCCTTCAGCTTCCAGCACCTCCTCTTCGCAGTCTTCTCCCTCTTGAGTTTTCTTCTCCTGGGGGTTCCCCAGCTAGTGCCTTCCACCATTCTTTTACATCCAACCAGTCACTAACCATCAACCCCCCCACCCCAATTGTTGTGTGTAAGACCACCAGAAGGGCCTGGCTGCTGGATCAGGCCAAAGGCAGCCCATCTAGTCCAGCCTCCTGATCTCACCTCCGCCTACCAGGCGCCTGCGGTTGGACTCTCTGCCTTCCGCTCCACCAGCCGTCACAGGGATTGGAGCTGTAAGTAGGAATCTGCATGTACTGGCCAAGAGATCAGACCCTCTTATTCCCCCCCCCCCAGTGTCCAGCAGCGAAGTGGCCCGGACCCCCACCAGGACCCCCAGCCGCGCCTTGGGGAGCATCTTGTCGGAAAGCCAGAGCAGCCTCTGCAGCGAGAGGGGGGGAGCCTTGAGCGCTACAGAGAGCTGCCACAGTGACCTCCCAGCGGAAGACGAAGACAGCGATGCCGGCCGCGGCGTCTCTGGTGAGTGGGGAGGAGGGGAAGAGGGGCACTGGAAAGCTGTCCAGACTGTCCTGGACCATCAAGGAAGCTGCCTTGTACCGAGACAGACCAGGGGTCCATCTAGCCCAGCAGTGCCGGCACTGACTGGCAGCAGCGCTCCAGGGTTCCAGGCAGCGGGACGTTCCTTAGGTCAAGGATTACCCCTGGGACTTTTTGCATGCTGCACAGGTGCTCTCCCGCTGATCTAGGGCCCTCTCCCTAATCATAAAGTAAGGCTCCAGACCTCATGGTTCTCAGTTGAGAGGTGAGTATAGTAGGAGCATAGGAAGTTGCCTTATAATGAGCGGATCATCAGCCCCTCTGGCTCAGCATTGTCAATAGCTCAGTCAATAGAGCACCAGACTCTGAATCTCAGGGTTGTGGGTTTGAGCCCCAACATTGGGCAAAAGATTCCTGCCTTTTGGGGGTTGGTCTAGATGACCCTCAGGGTCACTTCCAACTCTAGTTCTATGATTCTAGCGCCGACAGGCTGCAGCTATCCAGGGTTTCAGGCAGAGGACAATAGTTTAGTTAGCGCTGTGTGAAGAAGCCCTTCCTTTTGTCTGTCCTGAATCTTCTAACATTTAGCTTTCATTTGGTGGGCCCAGTGAGTTACCATATTATAAGACTGGGGGGGGGGAATCCCTGTCCACTTTCTTTACATCATGCCAAATATACACTTCTCTACTGTGTTCCGTTCCATTACTCACTGTTTTCCCCCCCCCAAATTAAAAAGCCCCAAACATTGCAATCTGTGCTTGCTTTCATTTTTAAGATACAAGTTTCTAGTCCATATGATTCTGTGCTGGGCCGGATGGGCCCTTGGCCTGATCCAGAAGGCTCAGCTTATGTCCTTAAAGGTGCTTTCCTTCTGCTCTGCAAAAAGATGCTAGTGAGTGGGTGGGCCATAGGCAGCAAATAGGGTTGCCAGACTCAATAGAGGACAGGACTTCTGTGCCTTTAATTGCCCTGCTCTCTTTTGAGTCTGGAAACCTTAAAGAGAAACCAGCAGACCCTTTGCTTGGAAATTAAACAAAGGGTCTGCTGGTTTCTCCTGAAGGTTTCCAGACTCAAAAGAGAGCAGGGCAATTAAAGGCACAGAAGTCCTGTCCTCTATTGAGTCTGGCAACCCTAGCGGCAAATCATGCATTTTAGCCTGTCTGTGCCTTGGTCCTGCCACCCAGGTGGCTCCCTTTCACTTCGGAACCGGAAGTGAGGACTGTTATTTCACTCCTGCATCCTCCTTAGCTCTTCACCTGAGAGTTTAGAACTCTCCCATCAACTCTGCTGCTTTTAGCTTACCGAGGGAACTTGGGTGCAAATGAAGTTTGCAAGAACTGGGAATTTAAAAAAAGAGAAAAGAAATGTGTGACTTTGTTATCCAGGGTGAAAATTTTAGTGTTTGCAATGTATATTTATATATATTTTTCTGGGCCAGTTCTAAATCGAAGGCATTAATATGCACACACTCTGTTTCACACCTTGACAGCCCTCCTCTCTCACTTCCCCACCCCAAATCAGCTCGCTTTGCAACTTGCCGGGAACTTTTCTGTGTGCCTGTGGGCCATTGATTTTGGATTGAACCTGGGGAATTCAGTGTGCTCTCCCTGAACCACAGACAGGGCTAGATGGATGCTGTTTTGCCGGTACAAAATCAACCATTTGCAACAAAGCAACTGAGAATTCTGTGGCCTGCTTCCATTTCAGGTCCCTTATCCTGCTTTATTTGCTTGCCTAATTCGTTCTGCTCCTGTTTTTTAATCAAGGCAAAGGGGGCTTTTCCTCTCTTGCCACAAAGAATCTTATTCACTAACTCAATTTGCTTAGATGTCACCAAATTTTGCCCCATCTCTCTCTCTCTCTTTCAAATATATCTTCTTGCCTCTTAAAAACAAAAACGAGCCCCAAAAGCAGTATTCTGCAGCTAGGGTCAAAGACAGGAGCCTAAATAGAGCTTTGCTGGATCAGGCCAGTGGCCTATCTAGTCCAGCATCCTGTTCTCTCACTGGCCAACCAGATGCCCCTGTGGGAAAACAGCAAGTACCGTAGGAACTGAGCAAAAAAGCAACTCTCCCCACCTGCGATTCTCAGTTCAGAGGTATACTGCTTCCAACAGGGGATAGCAGAACATAACCATCATGGCTAGTTGCCTTCTCCTCCCTGAATTTGTCTAGTCCTCTTTTAAAGCCACCTGAGTAGGTGGCCGTCGCTGCCTCAAGTGGGAGGGAGTTCCAAAGGTTAACCCTGTACTGTGCGCAGAAGGACTTTATTTCATCAGTCCTGAATCTTACAACCTTCAGCTTCGTTGGGTTCTAGTGGAATGAGAAAGGGAGAGGAGATTTCCTCTATCCAGTTTCTCCATGCCACGCATAGTTTTACAAAACCCTTTATCATGTCACCTCTTACTCGCTTTTTCTGTAAACTAAAAAGTCCCTAAACCTTTCCTCCTCGTAGCGAATTTGCTCCATCCCCATTTTGGTCACAGTAGTACAAACTACTGTGTAAACCATGGTTTGCCCACACAGCTGTCGCTCCTTCTTGTCTCCATTAAAAAAAAAACATTCCCAGAAACTAGTATGAATCCCCCCCATCTTTTGTCCTTCCCTGACTCCCCCCTCTGCCCCCCATCCTTCTTCCTTTCCTCCCATCTCCCACAACGACTTACTTCTATAAAGCGTTAATGGACCTTGTTTTCTAACCGAGAGTCTGGCTAACAATCCATAACTTCTTCGCTTCATTATGGCTCTTAGTGAGCTTTTAATGATTTCTGCCGAGGGGTTTGTTGTGGGGCGAGGAGAGGAAGAACCCCACTCCTCCTGGGAATGTAGAACTGCAGGTGTTGAGAAATCTTCTGTGGGGCACTCTCTCCCACTGAACGTTCTCGGAGACATAAGGCAATGGGGAAAACAAGTCTGTTATTAGGAATGTGACGCTCTTAAGCGTGGACATAAAATTCCCTTTGATTGTCTGCTGCTTAAATTGAGATGAGGGTTTTAAAACAAACAAGCATAAGACTAGCATGCTGGATGAGGCCAGCGGCCCATCTAATCCAGCCTCCTGTTCTCACAGTGGCCGGCCAGATGTGCTACGGGAAAGTCACAAACAGGGGCTCATCGCAAGAGCACCCCCAGCTATGAAGGCAGCTATGAATGGCCAGTAGCCATTGATAGCTCCCCCCCTTTTTTTCACAGTCAAGTGGTATATGCATAAATAAAATAAATACATACCATATATATATATACTGTGGACCCAAGTGGCGCTGTGGGCTAAACCACTGAGCCTAGGGCTTGCTGATCAGAAGGTCGGCGGTTCGAATCCCTGTGACGGGGTGAGCTCCCGTTGCTTGGTCCCAGCTCCTGCCAACCTAGCAGTTTAAAAGCACGTCAAAATGCAAGTAGATAAATAGGAACCGCTACAGCGGGAAGGTAAACGGCGTTTCCATGTGCTGCTCTGGTTTGCCAGAAGCGGCTTTGTCATGCTGGCCACATGACCTGGAAGCTATACGCCGGCTCCCTCGGCCAATAATGCGAGATGAGCGCGCAACCCCAGAGTCGGTCACGACTGGACCTAATGGTCAGGGGTCCCTTTACCTTTACCTATATATATATATAAGGCAGTCATAAGTGGTCTTACACATATGCGACCGACCTAATGCAGCCCTGGAGCAAAGGGATCGCAAGAGACTCAGAAGAGCAGCCAGGGAGGGACTGAATAATGGGATATATTAGGACTTTCCTAGCCCCTTGATAGAAACTACAGTTTTAAAAAAGGACAGGCAAGGCGAACTCTGCCTCAACGTTGCTACAAGGGCAGCATTTATTGTTCCTTGGGGTCTTGTTGTATCTGCCTTCCGATGCATTGGAACCTTGCCCAAAGAGGAAAGCCTTTCTGCTTTTTGGGATAGTTCACCACCCCAAATATGCCTTTTCCATCTTCGCAAAAGGAGGCATGGCCTCCCCAGTGTATATTAGCAAAAATAACGTAAGAAAGGTATTACGTTTGGGGAAACAGTTTGCAAATCTCTCTCTCTCTCTCTCTCTCTCTCTCTCTCTCTCTCTCTCTCTCTCTCTCTCTCTCTCTCTCTCTCTCTCTCTCTCTCTCTCTTGTGTGTGTGTGTGTGTATTGGGAGAGATTTGCATGAAAATGTTGACTTTTTCCATGAGGATTGCATTTCCCCCCAAGTGCAAATAGATGGAGAACTTAAGACTGAAAAAAACGAGGAACCCAGAGAGAGCGGGAAACCCCCAAACTGGAGGATTTGTTGTCATGGGTTTCCCGTTTACGGGGCTGTTGAAATCATGTTTTGTTTCCTTTCTTTCCAAGGGAAAAGACGCCTTCTGTCAAGCCCGTGGCGTTGATGGGGACCCAGCTCCTTCCTCCTGAGAGGTTTCCTCTAAACCGATCCGCTGTGCAGAAGCCGGGCTTGGACTGTGTGACCCGGGACTTTGGGGGCGGGTGGGGAACCAAAGACACACGCCCGCCTTACTGACCTGAGCTTGCCACTGTGCAGATGGTGATGTGGCTGTGGCCGTCTGCCTGCTTTTGTCCTCCTGTTTTGTTTTTTCCTCCTCTGGTGATAGATGAAGAACTGGCACAGTCGAGGAACGATCTTCTCCCTCTTCTTTTGGGAGACCCCTGCAAAGAAGCCAAGAACCCTCCTGTGACCAACTCTCTCCTTTGGCCTTTTGGAATCGGGGTTCCCTGCATTTTTGACCGCATGCACTGAGATGCTGGCTAGGATGGCTTTCTCTTGGAAAGAGGGTCCTGCTGTTGAGTGGTTAGGGAGGAGGAGGAGGAGCCGTGTGGTGTGGCTGCAATGCTTAGCTCTTTGTACATGCCTTAAAAATATTTTGCATCCTGGGAAAGGCAGTGAGTATCAGTCCTGGGCGGAGAATGGGCATCGCACTGGGTCTCCCTCCTCTTGAAAGGCAGAGGGTTTAGGATGGACGGGGAGGAACTATGCCATGTGGCCTCATTCTGAGCTGATTCATCCCGCCTTCCGCCCAATCACTGGGAGGCTTTTAGGACAGCAGTTTGGAAAGGAGAAAGAGGATTGGCTGCAAGTGGGAGTACCCTCATATCTCACTTGCCCCCTCCCCCCATGGGGAATGCCTTCCCAATTAAGTGTTTTGCAATTGGGATCTGCAACCGGAAGCTCTTAAGCCCAAATCCAGCCCCTTAAGGAATTCCATCACAATCATGACAGCTCGTTTGGGGTTGGGAGGATCGACCCCTGACGAAAAATGTCCCTCTTGGATCCCCCTCTCTCTGCAAAATTCCTTGTTTGGTCTCTTGAGCCTGTATGTTGCACACAGTGTGTTCCGCTCATGTGGGAGGCTGTTTTTTTTATTAAAAAAAATAAAATAAAATTTAAAGTGTGCCATTTGCTGTGTGTGTTCTTGGTTTATAATAATTTTATAATAATAATTTATTATTTATACCCCGCCCATCTGGCCGGGTTCCCCCAGCCACTCTGGGCGGCCTCCAACAAAATATCAAAATACAGAAATCCATCAAACATTAAAAGCTTCCCTAAACAGGGCTGCCTTGAGATGCCTTCTAAAGGTCTGGTAAATCATAGAATCATAGAGTTGGAAGAGACCACAAGGGCCATCCAGTCCAACCCCCTGCCAAGCAGGAAACACCATCAAAGCATTATTGACATATGCCTGTCAAGCCTCTGCTTAAAGACCTCCAAAGAAGGAGACTCCACCACACTCCTTGGTAGCAAATTCCACTGCCGAACAGCTCTTACTGTCAGGAAGTTCTTCCTAATGTTTAGGTGGAATCTTCTTTCTTGAAGTTTGAATCCATTGCTCCGGGTCCGCTTCTCTGGAGCAGTTGTTGTTCTCTTTGACCTCTGGTGGGAGGGCATTCCACAGGGTGGGTGCCACTACTGAGAAGGCCCTCTGCCTGGTTTCTGAGCAGAAGCGGCTTGCCGGGTGAGGTTGCCCAACCCCTGCAAGTCGCCCTCTCAAAACAAAAGGACACTGCACTTCTGAATTTGCCACTACACTGCTGCCCACCAGCTGAGCTTGAAGGCTTCAGCCATCTCCAGCCCATAACACCCCCCCCCCAGCAACAGACCCTCAATGGCATCCACCTTCTGAACTTCATCCGTCCACTGTGACTTCAGCTCCCTGCAGAAACCGGTCTCCAGGCTCTCACCAGCCGCTGTTGGAAACAGACCCCAAACTTGAGATCAAGTTTTGCACGTTGCAGCATCCAATTGGCCTGTGACTGGGACGTCAAGAACAGACCTTGTGTGCTGCAGGAAATGTAAATGACTTTGAGGGGGTTGAAGGTCTTGCATGTTTCTGCATCCCTCTCCTTCCTTCCCTCCATCTTCTCAACCCTAATGCCATTAACAATACAACTTTCATAGCCCTGTAGTCCCCCCCCCCCCCCCCCGTCGACGCTCCTCCTGTGATTATGATTATTTCTACCTTCTGTTGAAAACCATCCAGGATAATGGAGCCCTTTAATAGCAGCTCTGAAGCCGTTCTTCTTGGCCTTCGGCTTGTCATTCATTTTGCCTGACAATGAGCGGGGCCATTCAAACCTTGCCAGCTAAGAAAAATCATGCTATTGTTCATAAAAAAAATCGTATAGCTCTTTTTATATCTCCACCTTTTGCTCTCCATTCAATCTCAAGGCTTTTAAATACCTGACATTCTTTTCTCTCTTTTTTGCAATTTGCATGGTGGTTGTTTCCCCCTCGCCCCTTCTTCAAACTCTATGCAAATTGCTATGGGGTGTTTTTGGAATTTATTTATTTTTTTAACCACAGCAGTTGTTCCTTTCTAGCACGAAAAGCTATCTTGATCTGATGCCCCTCTTTCCCCTCCAACCACCTCTTTTTGCACATTTTACACCTATGAATCATTTGAATTCAGCTCTGAATTATATGTATCTTAGGGCTGATTCAAAGGGACCCAGGTGGCGCTGTGGGTTAAACCACAGAGTCTAGAGCTTGCTGATCAGAAGGTCAGCGGTTCGAATCCCTGCAACGGGGTGAGCTCCCGTTGCTCGGTCCCAGCTCCTGCCCATAGCTGCCAAGTTTTCGCTTTTCTCGCGAGGAAGCCTATTCAGCATAAGGGAAAATCCCTGTAAAAAAGGGATAACTTGGCAGCTATGCTCCTGCCCACCTAGCAGTTCGAAAGCACATCAAAGTGCAAGTAGATAAATAGGGACCGCTCCGGCGGGAAGGTAAACGGCGTTTCTGTGCGCTGCTCTGGTTTGCCAGAAGCAGCTTTGTCATGCTGGCCACATGACCTGGAAGCTGTTTGCGGACAAACGCCTGCTCCCTCGGCCTATAGAGCGAGATGAGCGCCGCAACCCCAGAGTCGGACATGACTGGACCTGATGGTCAGGGCCCCTTTACCCTTTACCTAGGGCTGATTCAATCCTCAGGTGGTTGTGTTTAAAATTTGGAAGCAGGGACTGTGACTCCCATCATCCCCAGAGCTAATGACCATATTGGCTGGGGCTGATCCTCCACGTCCCTTCTTCAAGAGGCAACCCCTCTCTCTCAGGAGCAAATATCGGGCGTTCCCTTCTCTTTGGGAGCCACACACTTTCCTGGCGCTCTCCATGGTGCTGAAACAAAGGACCTGATTCCTTGTGCTGTCTCTTTGTTGAGGACAGGACAAGGCAATTATTTTGCCCTGACCACATCTGGAGGGAGCAGCCCAAACGCCATGCGCAGGAGAGAGTGGCTGTTGAGCTCAGGTCCTCTTTGTGGGCTTCCCAAAAAGGAAGAGACCAACAACACCTGGTCTTCTTAATAAGAGGAAGGGTGTACACTCCCCACACTTAAAACGCCTGTGCAAATAAAATTAAGCATGGCATGGAGAAAGTGGACAGATTTATTTTTTAAAAAAGCTCCCTCTCTGGTAACACTAGAACTTGTGGACCATCCAATGAACATTGGAAGATTCAGAACAGATCATAGAATTGTAGAGTTGGAAGGGATCCTGAGGATCATCTAGTCCAACCCCCTGCAGTGCAGAAATATGGGGATCGAACCTGCAACCTTGGCGTTATTGGCACCATGCTCTAACCAACTGTGCTATCCATGATGCAGGAGAAGACTTATTCACACAGAGTTAAACTATGGAACTCATTCCTGCAGGAGGTAGTGGGTGGCTATCAACTTTGGCAGCGTGAAAAGAGGACTGGACAAATTCACGGAGGAGAAGGCATGGTGACTATACTCTGCCTCCACAGCAATGATTCTGAATACCGTACCAGTTGCCGGAGACCACAGGAGCGGAGAGTTGCTCTTGTGCTTGAATCCTGCTTGCTGGTTTCCCACAGGCATCTGGCTGGCCACTGTGAGAACAGGATGCCGGACTAGGTGGCCCAATGGCCGGATTCAGCAGGCCATTCTTAGGAGAGGAGCAGAATCTCCCAGGCTCATCGTTTTGTGCTTCGGTAAGCGGAGCAACAAAGTGGCGCCGTCAGGACTGTTAGAAACAGCGTGTTTTTTCAATCCCCACGAAACACTCCGTCATCCCTGTTACACCGTGTCAGATGGCGAGAGATCAGCAGGAGCGGACCTGCCAAATCGCCTCGTGCGGATGCTGGCGGGATACTAACCGCAGCGACATTGAGCCTGCAGGACTCCATGCCTCCTCTTTAGAAAGAAGCAGGCACAGAGCAGGGGATGGGGAGATATCTGTGGTCCTTCAACTCCCATCTGTCCTAGCCAGCACGGTCAGGGATGGTGGGACTTGTAGTCTAGTAATGTTTGGCACCCAGGTGGCGCTGTGGGTTAAACCACTGAGCCTAGGGCTTGCTGATCAGAAGGTCGGCGGTTCGAATCCCTGTGACGGGGTGAGCTCCCGTTGCTTGGTCCCAGCTCCTGCCAACCTAGCAGTTCGAAAGCACGTCGAAATGCAAGTAGATATATAGGAACCGCTACAGCGGGAAGGTAAACAGCGTTTCCATGTGCTGCTCTGGTTTGCCAGAAGTGGCTTTGTCATGCTGGCCACATGACCTGGAAGCTATACGCCGGCTCCCTTGGCCAATAATGCGAGATGAGCGCACAACCCCAGAGTCGGTCACGACTGGACCTAATGGTCAGGGGTCCCTTTACCTTTAATGTTTGGCAAGCCACAGTTCTCCCATCCCTGCTCCAAGTGGCAGGAACAGCAAGTAGCACCAGGCCAAGAGGCTTCTGGGACTGGCAGCAAGCACCCTGCTTGTGCTTGGCCCTTGGGTGCATGCCCAGTGATGCTAACTTCTGGTGCCAGTCTTGCCAACTGTACATCAGGACTCAGGAACCAGAGGCCGGGTACTGTGCTCTCTCCACCCTGACTCTAACTGGTTGAGCCAAAGAATTTCCTCATGGAGGAATAATGTTCCGTTCAAGGGTGCTGCTTCGCTTTCAGAGTCACCGCTTGCTGCAGTTGCCAGCGTGCTGCTTTGGCGGGTGGGACGAGGGAACCGGCTGGGTGGAATTGGGCACAAGGTTAATTGCTTTGTCAAGGAGCCTTGTCAAATCTGGCGGGTGGTGCCACGTCTTGGTTCTCAGCCTCGCAGGCAGGCAGCCGCTGACACTTTTAATTACCCTTGTTCGTATATGTAAAACAAGGCGCCGAAATCAGCGACCAACTTGTTATTCGCAAGTGCCTGTGAAAAAGGCCGGAGGGGTTCCAGCACATGAGCCAAGTGCAAATGGCAGGAGCGGTGTGCTTGTGGGGTGTGTGTGTGTTTTCTGTTGGGATTTGAGGAGCTGAGCCTTCACCTTTGCTGCCCCAAATGGCATTTGGGTCAGGCAGCCGTTAGAATCTCTGCTCCAAATTATGGGAAGGACTATAACTCAGTTGGTAGAGGATCTGCCTTGCATGCAGAAGGTTCTAGGTTCAATCCTTAGCATCCCCAGGTCGGGTTAGGAATTCCCCCAGTCTGAAACCTTGGAGAGCTGCTGCCTGTCAGTGTAGACCATACTGAGCTACACGTACCGGTGATGTGATTCTGCATAAGGCAGCTTTCTTCCAACCAAAAAGGTGATGCTACTACCAAGATGAAGCTGTACTAGGCTTGCGTTTTGAGCATGCTGCTTTATGGAGATGAGTTGTGGGCAACTTACACCCACCAGGAGCGATGCCTCAAGTCCTTTCACATCAGGAAGATTTTGAGCATCACAGGGCAGGGCAGAGTCTCAGACAAAGATGTGCTTTCCCAAGCCCACATTCCCAGCATGTTTGCAATCCTGTCTCAGCGACGTCTACGCTGGCTTGGTCATGTTCACAGAATGGAAGATGGCAGGGTCCCCAAGGACATGCTTCAGGCACGAGGCCTGTTGGCAGACCAACTCTGCGCTACAGAAATGTCTGTAAACGTGGCACGAAGATTGGCAACATCAACCCTGCCCTGTGGGATTCCCTTGCAGACGACCACAGTGCCTGGCAGTCAGGTCGTGTATCTGTAGCAGTGACCAGAGGAGGAATGACCTCTGTAAAGGTAAAGGTAAAGGGACCCCTGACCATTAGGTCCAGTCGTGACCGACTCTGGGGTTGCGCGCTCATCTCGCATTATTGGCCGAGGGAGCCGGCGTATAGCTTCCAGGTCATGTAGCCAGCATGACAAAGCCACTTCTGGCAAACCAGAGCAGCACATGGAAACGCCGTTTACCTTCCCGCTGTAGTGGTTCCTATTTATCTACTTGCATTTTGACGTGCTTTCGAACTGCTAGGTTGGCAGGAGCTGGGACCAAGCAACGGGAGCTCACCCTGTCACAGGGATTCGAACCGCCGACCTTCTGATCAGCAAGCCCTAGGCTCAGTGGTTTAACCACAGCGCCACCTGGGTCCCAGGAATGACCTCTGGGAGGAGCGCAGAGAGAAGAAACGCCGTGGTGCATCTGCAGCAGCACAACTGGACGCCTTCCTCTGCCCCAGCTGCAACAAAACATGTCTCTCCCCTATCAGTCACTACAACCACAGGGGGCGCTGCAACCTTCCAACAGCTTGACTTCACCCCCAAAGGTGCACGGTCCCATTGTCTCCCAAGACAGATGCCAACAACAACAACAACAACAACATCTTCCAGTGAAGGAACCACCAGAAGGCCCTTGGACGTGGACCTCAGTGTCTGAGCTGGACAATGGGGGTGGAGATGCTCCTTCAGGTAGACAGGGCTGAGGCTGTTTAGGGCTTTAAAGGTCAGCACCAGCACTTTGAATTGTGCTTGGAAACGTACTGGGAGCCACTGCAGATCTTTCAGGACCGGTGTTATATGGTCCTGGCGGCCGCTCCCAATCACCAGTCCAGCTGCCGCATTCTGGCTTACTTCCGGGTCACCTTCAAAAGTAGCCCCACGTAGAGCGCATTGCAGTAGTCCATTCAAATACTACTCAAGTGCTCTGCATATGAGCCCAATGGGTACCCAGAAGTCCCATAGACACTCCTAACCATTAGACTCTAATGCCCAACCTGGGTAGGTCGGGAACTGTCCAGGTGCTGAAATTTCTTCCCGAAGAAGCTACTTCCTGCAATTCATCTGTTCGCCACACGGGGCAGCAACGCACCGCACCCAGCATCTACTGGAACTCCCATCTAGTCTCCAGCCTCTGAATCAAGGATTGAGCCGGCTGCGTTCCTTCCAAACGCCCTTCCTTAGATAACAACTCTCTCACACTTTTCAAGGCACACTTTTCTTTTAACAGGCACATTTTCGCGCACCTCTATTTTGACTGGAAAAGCCGGTGGTCAAAAATCCAGAGCATGGCAGTCTGCGGAGGACAGCTGAGTTTCGGTTTGCCTACTGCTTTGGGGAAACATTAATTATATATTAATTATAGATTGATAATTGCTAACCAAATTTATGCCCCTTACCCTGGAGCAGCGCAGGGCTTGTAGTAGCAAATTTCCATTTCAAACGACGCTCTTTTGCGGTTGATTTTTAATTTCCCGAAGCCGCCCCCAAGCATCGGGCTCGAAATATATTTTTTAAGCAAACGAAGCTTGTTTTCTGCGTACGGAAAGGGAAGGAGGCATTAAGTTTTGCCGTGAGGCTGTCTGCTGGGTAATCTCCCCGACTGGCAGCTTTGCCACTGAGTGATGCATTACAATTGGCCTGGCTTTGCAAAAGGAATCGGAGGATCATACTCTTGCTTTTTTTTGGAGAGGGGAACCTTCCTATTTCAGGGATTTGAGAACAGGCCTTGCCAGTTGCTTGCGGGGATTAATCTTGAGTTGGGGGAACCGGGAACGAAGAAATAAGTAACAGCAATTCGAAACATGTGCAGAGGAGATTTGACTCGTCAATGCTAAGTCTCTAAAGCCCAATAAAAAAATTCCTTCAGTAGCACCTTAAAGACCAACTAAGTTTATATTTTGGTATGAGCTTTCGTGTGCATGCACACTTCTTCAGATACACAGCAAAGCCCAGCAGTGGAGATTCAACCATCAGCCTTCAATTTTCCTTGGAAAGGGGGGGGGGTGAGCGCCAGATCGTAATTGGGCATGGGCAACCCACGTCCAAGAAGAAGAGGAATCAGGGCTCAGCCCACTATTATATAATGTCCTCCATCTCCTGGCTTTCAGTTCCTGGTGCAAGAGCTCCCTCACTAGGACTTAAAAATTCAGGTTCTGCTGGTCAACTGGTCATTTTTTAAAAAATCTGTCTGTCTGTCTGTCTAAACAATTTACATTCTACATAACTGCAATCTCTAAGTGGTTCACAATGAGGCAACATAAACAAATATCACGGAAAGCTATAAAATCAAACTTTGAATCCCTTCTGCAGTTGTCGCTCCCTTCGCTAAGTCTGGGGTTCCGAGCCTCTGTTTCAAAGCCCAGCTAAAGAGATGCTCTGAAATAACAGGTGAGCATGACCCACAACTAGGCAAACCCCTCCCCCTCCCATGTAGCAAAATTCCCACAAATGAGTATTCATTTTCTCCTGCATGTTACCCGGTTCCATGCAGCCCTGGAAGGAGGGAGAAATCTCATTGCTTCTCATAAGAAAGGCCTTGGGTCACAATGACATGGACAAACCACGCTGGACATTGAATCTTGCAGTTGTGGGCTGGGCTTACAAACTCTGAGTAGAAATATTTTGGTAAGGGGGCTAAAGAGAATACAGTATCAGTTGCTGGAAAAATGCAGGAAGGGAGAATTGCTCTTCTGCTCTGATCCTTTGTGTGGGTTTCCCATAGAGGCACCTGGTTGGCCACTGTGAGAGCAGGATGCTGGACTAGATGGGCCACTGGCCTGATTCAGCAGATCTCTTCTGACGCCCTTAAAGGTCTCTGCCCCCACAGAACTTACCCTCCGGATTTCGGCAGCAGAAGTGTAGGCGGGTGGCAGAGGTGAAGTTAGCAGCAAGGACGGCACGATTTCGCCAGCTACGCAAAGGGAAGAGGAAGCCAATCTAGGCGTGGAAGGAGGGATGGTTTCTTCAAATTAAATTCTGGCTAAACGGGCACACGAGTCCCTCCAGAAGCCCCTGTGCTCTCCAGAAGATGTGGCTACTGGTGCTGCTCCGCCTTGCCTGCCTTTTCCAGAACAAGCCCATCCGTGTTAAAAGTCAAACAGCAAAGATGAAGATTGCACATGCCTCCTCCTAGGCTACAAGAAGCCTGTGACGTCGTCTTAATTAGGCCCACGCCAGTCCCCACTAATGACTTCCTTCCGACTCCTCGGCGGACTTAACTGAGACTCCTTCCCTGTTCACCAGGATCAGCCGCCTCCTCTGTTCATCGCCTCCTTATCGGGAGACTCTGCTGTTCAGGTGCATTTAGAGGCGATAGCAGGACCCAGGAGGCCGCTTGCCAGCTCGCCCTCATCTTTCTCTACCACTCACTCCTGCTTCAAGACCATTCTTTGTTAGACAAGGCTAGAGACAGGGAGATAAAGCCATCTCCTCCCTCCCAGCCTCAGCAGGCCTCAGATTTGGTCCTCTCACCTCGACCCAGAACTTGACTTGTCCCTGGTAGCTCTGGCTCCTTCAGGGGTGGGGCTGAGGGCCACATTCCATCCTAGGGCACCTTCTGAGGGCCACATGCTACTGGTGGGCAGGGCAACATTCCAAAGCGGGTGGAGCTAAACTATGGAACTCACTGCCACAGGATGGCTGTATTCTGCTTCCACAGTCGGAGGTAATAATAATAATAATAATAATAATAATAATAATAATAATAATAATAATGGACCGATTGTGAAGCTGAGGCTCCAATACTTGGGTCACCTCATGAGAAGAGAAGAATCCTTGGAAAAGACCCTGATGTTGGGAAAGATTGAGGGCACTAGGAGAAGGGGACAACAGAGGACGAGATGGTTGGACAGTGTTCTCGAAGCTACGAACATGAGTTTGACCAAACTGCGGGAGGCAGTGCAAGACAGGAGTGCCTGGTGTGCTATGGCCCATGGGGTCACGAAGAGTCGGACACGACTAAACAACAACAACAGCAATAATAATATTTTATTTGTATCCCACCCTCCCCAGCCAAAGTCAGGATCAGAGTGGCTAACATTATATAAATAAGACAATATGCATAATACAATATACAATATGCAAATAAATTAACATTCAACATTCATTAAAATAATACAGAATAATATTAAATATCAGCATTTCAACGTTAAACAGAAATCCACTCTTAACAGTTACAATAAGTAATTTCTGAACTCCAATCAATAAAACAGCAGCAAGCCACAGTGCACAACATAATACAATACAAAATGAGAAGCAGAGACTGGAAGGTGGGGCAAGGCAGGTGGAAAGAGGCCTTGCCTGATGGAGTCTCTCCCCTCACAATTCTTCCTCTAGCTTCCTTCTTGCTTCTGAATACCAGTTGCTGGACACCGCAGGAGGGCAGAGTTGTTCTTGTGCTTGGATCCTGCTTTGAGGATTTTGCACTGTTTGGCCACTGTGAGAGCAGGAGGCTGAACTGGGTGGGTCACTGGTCTGACCCAATAGGACTTTATTCACTAGGCTAGCTTCTACTCGCCAACTTACATGCCTTTCTTCCTGTCCTGCATCCAGGGAAGCGAGAAGCGTTGTCAGAGTTCAAGGACACAGTTCTAACCAGGGGAAAAAAACACTAAAGGTGTTTGATTCTGTTTACGAATTGGTTTCTGTGAAACATCTCAAAAAGATTAAGGTAAGAGTGACATCAGCAAAGTGTATAAAACCATCGCGTCTACAAAAACAGTTTTAGAATTTTGTGTATGAAACAATTCAAGGGGGATGCAGGCTGGAATAAGAAAATTCTCCATTTAACAGGTTTGCTGAAAAAGGTCTTCTTCAATAGGCATCAAAGAGACAATAGAGGTGGGGCCTGCTTTGAGATGAAACAGGAGGGAGTATGAAAGGCCCTTTCCCTAGATTGTATGGAGCAGACCTCCGGGAAAAAAGTGCCAGTGGTTATTTGGTTGGGCTGGGGGAGAATTGTAGAGTTGGAAGGGACACCAAGGGTCATCTAGTCAAACCCCTGTAATGAGAGGAATCACAGCTAAAGAAGATCAACCCAACTTGCATTTAAAGTACAGCCTACCTGATCCGCACTTTCCTAAATGATGCACAAACTGGAATGCAACCATCCTTTGAAATTTGGCCCTTCTCTGAATTTTGCCAGTTGGTTCTGCAGCCAAGTAACGTATGCAGAAAAAGGAACGCGGTGAAGCATGTGCATATTAGCCAAACTAGCACACCCAAATTAGTTACGTTAGGGGAAAGCTGCTCTGCAAAGTTGCGTGTGTGTTAGGTAGTGTTGTCTACAAACTTGTGCATTTTGGGAGAAATTTGCACTGAAAGGATGATGGCTTCTCGTAAGAACTTTAAAGTAAATAGATCACAAAGTGCTGTGGAAATGTGGAGATGTAAACATAACAATGAGAAATACAGAGAAACCTAAATAGGCAGGTGCAGCTGTCCCTATGGGTTGGGCATATATAGGGTGAGATTATCTTTTATCATCCAGTATAAACTGGGAATCCTCTGTGAGCTCTCTGAGCATTCTGTCCAGCTCTTAGCAACCTCCCTAGGGCTTAAGCATGACACAGGTGAAAGGGTTTATTCTCACGACAAAAGAGCGATGAGGTCCAGGGAAACCTTGTGTCAACCTGATTCTTGACCATGTGCAGAGTGCAGCTGTCACTCTGCAAAAGGACTGTGTTCTGAGCGGCCGGGCCAGAGGTAAAACACAACGTGGTTAATTGGAGCCCCCCGGGGAGGGCAGATTTTGCCACTCAAAAGTACACTCATTTTAATCAGGCTCGAATACTTTTTAAATGGCCCATTGACTCAGCCCTGTGTCAGAAAGTCATGGTTCTGAGTCACATCTATATTCCGGTTGCCCTGTTTAAGTAAAAGAGAGGATGTGGAAGATGATCTAGGTGGTGAAATCATCTACCTGGGAAGGAAAACTGTTGAGGGATTTGAGAATCTTTCCTAAGAAGAAAAATGAAAGCAGTTTTTTTTAAGAGGGGAGGGGGTGTATATGAGAGGGGTTTGTAATGGAGCGGGAGAAGACTAGGAGAGGGAAGAGGATTTTTGTTGTTGCCGCCTCCCTCCTGTCGCGTTAATGTAGACTATAGAAAAACAAAGATGATTGGAAGTAAGTTCAGGGTGAACACATGGAAATGCTCGCCTCCTGCGCAATGTGTGATGATTCTGTGGAACTCACTGACACAAGCTCTGAGAAGGATTGCCTATATGCAGCTGCAGCCTGGAGAGGGCTAAAGGGAAGCAGGGCTCTCCTGAGATTCCGTTTTTTGTCCCCCGCTCCCTAAAGCCTTTCTGCCCCAGTTGGCCCAGGAAACAGGTGCCTCAGATTATCTTTCTCCTCCTCCCTTTCCACTCGCTTTTCCTTTTCTGCTGTGCTGTGTCCTTTAGATTACAAACAAACCTGAGGGCAGAGATTATCTTGAGGTTTCTCTTCGACCCGCAAGCTGCTCTGCGAACCTTCGCCCCCCCAACACCCCACCCCGCCCATCTCTCGGCTGAAGCACAGCAGCTTTTCAAAATTGCTTTCAATGAATAAACGCTGGATGGTGAGCGCATTCCCAAAGCGCAGCTGCGTTTAGCTGCCACAGTGAAAGCAGAGCCTCCAGTCTCAGGGCAGCCCACTTCTTTGGAGCCCCAGATGCTGTTGTGTGTGTGTGTGTGTGGACAGACCTCTTGCCCTGCTCACCCCTTCCTTAGAGGCACGCGGCTGAGTCCAGACAACCAAACCCACCCGAGTTTTCCCGCCGTCCTCTTTGCGGCTCCTCAAGATGTAACCCTGCAGACCGAGAGCCAGAGGTGCAAGCGGCTGGAAGTCAGCCTGGGCGCTGGTGCTTTGCGCGTGTTTTTTGAAAAACCAGGCAAGTGGCAAATTTGTTGGGTTTCTTTTAATAATAATAATAAAGCAAAAACCCAAGAACCTTTCCCTGCCTGTGCTCCTCCTCCTCCTGTTAGCGATTGGAAAGGAGCGGTAGGCGAGAGCGGAGCGGGCGAGGCCGAGGACTCCCTCCGAGACCCCTTCCAGCAGCCAGAGGGCTCTGCTGCGGGCGGCCAGAGGGGAGCAGCATTGCCCCTCGCCCGGCCACCTGCCCCAGCCTCTGAATTCCTCCCGGCTCGCCTTTTGTTGCTGCTGCGAGCTGGTGACATCACCCCGTCTGCCCCTCCTTGCCTCTCTCTGATCCGTCTCAGGTTTCCCACCCACCGCCCCTTCTCTCCTCCGGCTGACGGTGTCTGTGAATCTAGACGGGGAGAGAGAGAGAGAGAGACAGAGAGAAAGGGAACCGGCAGCAGCATGAGCAGATCCCCGGGGATCCCGAGGGCACAGCGGACCCCGTAAGGCTCCGGCGGCGGGGAAAGCGCTCCTCCACCCCCGAGCCCCCCTTGCTCCGCTTCTCCTCGGATCCCCCCCGACGTACTCCCGGCGATTCTCCCAGAGCCGTATGCATGACACTCCGGAAAGGCGAGCGGACCACCATCAGCATCCAGGAGCACATGGCCATTGACGTCTGCCCCGGACCTATCCGACCCATCAAGCAGATCTCGGATTACTTCCCCCGCTTCCCCCGAGGGCTCCCGGCCACCGTCAGCCGCAGCAACAGCCTGCGCTCCTCGCCGTCGTCCTCCGCTGCCGGGCAGCTGGCGGTCAGCCCTTCGGAGACGACGGCGCCCCGGGAGGACGACGAAGATGTGGACCAGCTCTTCGGCGCCTACGGGACCGAGGCGCCGGCCGAGCAGCCGGCCAAGCGGCGAGCTGAGCCGGAGGAGGAGGCGGCGGAGGCGGTGGACCCCGAGGGCTACGAGTCGGATGACTGCAGTGAGTTCCGCAGGTCTCTTCCTTGAGTCGGGCTGGGGGTTGCGCAAGAGCCTCGTTCTGTGGTTTGGTGTGTGTGTGTGTGTGTGTGTGTGTGTTGCCTCGTGAGCCCAGGCTCTCAGTCACTTTCGGTTTTTCTAACCCCCCCCCCCAAATGTCCACAGAGTTCTGCGTGTTGTTTTTTAAATCCTCACGAAAATTCACCAGCGTTTGGTGCAAATGAACTCATTTTTGCAAGCGATCTCTCTCCCCCCCCGCACCCGCACCCGCCAGATATAAAAATTGCTTGTTCCTCCTACTGAGATCTTCCTTTTTATACTTGCTTTTTGTTAAAAGAAGGCGTTTTTATCTTATTTATTTTTTGGTAAACATTGTATGGCTGGAGAACTGCATTGCAAATTTCAGATCAGTGCAAATTTCAGAAAGCGCGAATTGGAAAGGTTCAACTTTGACATGCACACCGGGTCAAATTTCTGCCCCATCCCTGACTGTGAGTTTTCCTTCTAATAAGCCCCCCCCCAGTTCTAAATCTAGATTTGACCGAGTTTCTAGCACGCTGGCCTTTGGAGGTCAGAGGAAACCTTGAGAGCTCAGCCGGCCTGTCACCTGTGACAGGGACAATCCGTTGGGTGCCCCCCCTTGCGCCAGCCTGTTTGAAACAAATGCCGGTGGCGCAGAGGAGCATCACATCCACCGCACACTTGCGCACCTATGTCAGCCCCACGGAAGAAACCAGAGGGGGAGCTGTGAAACAGACCCCCCCCCCGGTTGGCTTGCACCCACCAGTTGCTGTTTGGCACGGACGGCGGTGGAGATGGCAATCGCATGGATCGCTTTGTCCTCGTCCCCCCCCCCTCTCCCGCCACCCACCGAATCCAGGAGAGAGAAAACAAACCCCTTGTTGGAAGGGCGCGTGAGCTTTTGTCAAACTCTTCCAGCTTGGCAGAACAAACATTGCACTACGCAGGGAGACACCCTGTCCCCGAGCCCTGCGGAGCCTGGCACACCGGCAATGCCATCCGTTTTCCCTTTTACACATTTCCCAGATCTATCTTCCCTCCTTCCGTTTTAAAACAACACCATGCCTCCTTTCACCCACTCCCTTTGGCGCTTTCTCTCTCTCATAACAAGGCACGCACAATTCCCTTACTTGGGGGGGGAGGTCTCTTTCTCCTCTGCAACCCAAACCTCCCTCTCTCTCTCTCTCGCCCCCCCCCCCACATTCCTGCAGCCGCCACCCCCCTAAATTCTGCCTTCTCTGGTTTCTTAATCTCCCTCTTTCCAGTGCCGAAATTCCATCAATCCCTCTTCCTCCCCCCCCCCCCCGTCCTCAAGCTGCCGACTTTAGTCCCCTCCCGACACCCCCCACCTCGTCAATGTCACCCCGACAGCCCACCCTCGGTGGGGGTCGAAGCAGCGTTGCTACAGCCGCAATCCTCCGCCATGCAGCTGCCAAAGAGCTTGTCCGGCTCGCTCCTCCTTGCTCGACACAATATAAACAAGCAAGGGGAGCCCCCTCCTCTCCCTTGCGCGCCTCCCCCCCCCTCTTATTTGAGAACTAGGATATTTCAAAGACACCAGTTGCATCGCCTTCTCTGGTGTGGCCATGCAGGGAAGGGAGGGGGGCGGCTCGGGTCCTCGGCAGGTTTGAGCTGGTTTGAGAGCAAGGGTATTAGGGTAAAGGTGCGCAGAGTGGGGTCCAGCTAGACCAGCTAGTCCACTGATGGGGAAATCTGAGCCGGGGAAGAATCTTGGTGTCTTTCGCCGCCGCCTCTCTCCCGCCTGGATAAAACTCCCTAGCTGTCATCTTCCCAGCAGTGAGATGGGGAGAAAGAGAGAGCTCTCTGGTATCGTACAAATGGTGCAGGAAATCTTTTGCATAACCAGAGCGTTGTGTTGGTTTTTTTAAAAAAAGGAAAACAACATTCCCTCCCCCCCATTTCATCCCAAGCTGACTGGGTACAGCTGCATATTAACCCTGCTCCCCCTTGCCACCTGTTTCAATAAAGAAGCCTTCTTGTTCATTGGCAGGCACGGCATTGGCTAGGCAGGCAATCACAGAACAGGAGATTTGGAAGGGGATCAAAGGGTCGCCTAGTCCAACCCCCTGTGATGCAGGAATTAAAGCAATATTTTGTGTGTGTGGGGTGGTGGTGTTATTTTTCAGCTACTCTTGATTGGAGGAAAGAGCCTGGGAAAAGAGGGAGAGCCGCAGTGTAGCATCCGAACTTGGAAACCAAGTTTTTAAAAGGGTTGGGGGAGTTGTCAGGGTTCGGGACCTTTTGGAGGGGTGTGGAAGAGGCAAACATAACCTCTGCTCTTGTGGTCATCACAAGGGGATTTAAAATACTCCCTCTGTGTTAAGGTTCCCCTCCCCATCCAACCTATTTTTTATTTTTAAAGCTAGCCCTGCTTCTCTGCCTTGACAAGCAGAAATTCAAACTGCGATGCTCAGAGCGAGCCCATGATGGAGGAAAGCGCCACTTGTTGAATGTTTGTCCCATGTGCGCTTGTTGAAGGAGGGGTGGGCAACCAATGGCCCTCCAGATGTTTCTGGACTCCGGCTCCCATCATCCTGGGCTATTGGGAGCTGATGGGAGATGGACGCCGACAGCATCGCAAGCTCCACAGGTTCCCCACCCGTCCTGAAAGGAGCTCGGCGAGGGCAGGTAGGTGTGCTAATAGGTTGGCGCATTGCTGATAGGTTGCCCTATATAAATTCTCCTATCCCCTGCCCACCCTTCCCACCTAGGGAGAAGCAGACAGTGTGGGGTCAGTGGATGGGAGAGCTGAGAATTCTTGGAGTCAGATTTTTGCTCATCCGCAGTCACTTGAGTACGTTGCTCAGCCTTGTTTTCCCCCATCTTGGTAGCCTACCTTGCAGGGCTGGTCTGGGGTGGGGAGGAAATGGGTTAGGCACTGTAACTGCTTCAGCTGTAGCTCTGCAGCAGAGAACATGTTTTCGAACTGCACCTCCAAAGGGAAGATTTCGTGGTAGCAGCTGCTATGGGGAGATTCCTGCCCCTGTATGTTGTTGTTCAGCCGTTCAGTCGTGTCCGACTCTTTGTGACTCCATGGACCATAGCACGCCAGGCACTCCTGTCTTGCACTGCCTCCCGCAGTTTGGTCAAACTCATGTTCGTAGCTTCGAGAACACTGTCCAACCATCTCGTCCTCTGCCGTCCCCTTCTCCTTGTGCCCTCCATCTTTCCCAACATCAGGGTCTTTTCCAAGGATTCTTCTCTTCTCATGAGGTGGCCAAAGTATTGGAGCCTCAGCTTCAGGATCTGTCCTTCCAGTGAGCACTCAGGGCTGATTTCCTTCAGAATGGACAGGTTTGATCTTCTTGCAGTCCATGGGACTCTCAAGAGTCTCCTCCAGCACCATAATTAAAAGCATCAATTTTTTGGCGATCAGCCTTCTTGATGGAAGGGTGGAGAGAGCTTAGGAGGAAGATACAGCAAGCTGTCTTCTCCCACTTCAGGTCCACCAAGATAATCAGACCTGCTCTTATCCTGCTAGAGAGGCGAGGTGCAGTTTCACACATTTGGAGTCCTACACATGATCCGCACATGGCACTTGCTGTCAGAAGCAGGAAGTTGGTTTGTCCCAATCAAGTTTTTTTTTTTCTGGGATACTTGGAAGCGCTGGAAGAGAAGGGCGGCTAAAAGGGAAGGTTCTCCAGCATTTTCCATGACTTGGTAATATTCTGAAAGCGTTTGAAGCAGGGGTCAGCAAACTTTTTCAGCAGGGCACTGTCTCTCAGACCTTGTGGGGGGCCAGACTATATTTTGAAAACAAACAAACAAACAAATTCCTATGCCCCACAAATAACCCAGAGATGCATTTTAAATAAAACGACACATTCTACTCATGTAAAAACACGCTGATCCCTGGACCATCCGCAGGCCAGATTTAGAAGGCGATTGGGCCGGATCAGGCCCCTGGGCCATAGTTTGCCTACCCATGGTTTGGAGGGAAGGAAAAAGGATCTCTCTGCAGCCTGTACTCCTCAATCTGGAGTGCCATGCATTTTTCCAGGCACGTGGACCTCCTGCACCTCCATGAGCTTTCCAAACCATGTAAGATGCTATAGCTGGTGCTCCACAAGCGCTCCAAACACTATAGTTGCATTATAACAAGGGGGCAGGATATTTACTTTTTAACAAGGGGGTGCGAGCAGCTCTCTGCAGCCCTGTGCCCCTCAATCCAGAGCTCCATGCTTCCCCCCCCCAACAGTCAGGTGGAGCTCCTGCACTGGCGCAGCTCCACACACCTTCCAAATACGTAGGAAGCCAGACAGTGAAAATATCTGGTGACCATTTTTCTGTGGAATGGGCCACAGTGCATCCCAACCCCACTGTTGGGACTTCTGAATTGCTTCAACCCACGATGCTTCTCGGCGCCAACACTTTCGGCTGCGTAGAGACATATGAGAACTGATCTTGCATTATCCATTTTTTAAAAAAGGACTTGCTTCTGGCCTCTGAGAAGCAGTGAGGATCCGACTTCACCAGAGAGTGGAAGTACTTGATCCAGAATTAGGCAAGTTTCTACTCTTGGGTGACAGTCCGCACTGACAGGAATCATGTGCCAGAGGATAAATGGGTCCACCTGAGGGGGGCAGCCCCACTTTGCAGAAGTAATTTGCTAGAGCTGGATGAGAATCTCTCTGAGACAGTGATTTCCTAATACAACTGGGGTGGGCTTAAGGAATTGAGAATTGGCTCTCCCTCCCCTTCCAGTTTTGACTCACTTTGGGATGCACATTATTTTTACTACTGAGGACAAGAATGAGAACCGCTTCTTAGGGCATGTGGAATCTATGGCCTGAGGTCCAGTTGTGGCCCTTCACTCCTCTCTCTCTCTGGCCCTTGAGCTTCTTTCCAGGCCACGCCCCCTCCCAGAGGCCACACCCTCCTTGAATGTGTTTGCCTGGCTGGAAGCATGTCCTGGGACTCGAATAATGGCTCTTGCTTCCCTGGATGCAGGATAGAGAGAAGGGTGTGTACAAGTGTACAGAAAGTAGCCTATGCTGCAAAATTTACATGAGTGGCCCCGCCCACTTTTGCTTCTGGCTCCACCCACCTCAGAAGGAGCAACACCTAACCAAGCTAAAAATATTTCACTGCCTCTCTTAGGAGATCAGAGAGAACTGATCTCCTATGGACCTTAAAAGAAAGGAAAAATATATGGAGTTGACTAGTCGAGACATTACTGTAAGTTGCTTATTTGATCTTGTTTGTGTAGAGAGAAGTTGTTGTTGTTTAGTTGTTTAGTCATGTCCGACTCTTCGTGACCCCATGGACCAGAGCACGCCAGGCACTCCTGTCTTCCACTGCGTCCCGCAGTTTGGTCAGACTCATGTTGGTAACTTCGAGAACACTGTCCAACCATCTCGTCCTCTGTCGTCCCCTTCTCCTTATGCCCCCCATCTTTCCGAACATCAGGGTCTTTTCCAGGGAGTCTTCTCTTCTCATGAGGTGGCCAAAGTATTGGAGCCTCAGCTTCACGATCTGTCCTTCCAGGGAGCACTCAGGGCTGATTTCCTTAAGAATGGATAGGTTTGATCTTCTTGCAGTCCATGGGACTCTCAAGAGTCTCCTCCAGCACCATAATTCAAAAAGCATCAATTCTTCAGCGATAGAAGTTAAGTGGTTTATATTAAATAAAAGGGAGAAAAACAGAAATGGTTCTTCTAACAAGAAAAGCTTCAGGTAGCTGCCTGCGATCATTCTGCCAGGGTAACAGCTTTCTGCAGCTGCTCTGAAAATCCTTGGGTTTCAATTTTCAGGTAGAAAGGAGTTCCCAGCACCATTTATTAAAACACTTAGGTAGTGTGGAATATCTAGCTTTCCCCAGCATTGCTCAGAACCAGTTTTCCCTGGCTGCTGCTGCTTCATCATCCTTCCTGAAATTTTTCGTGTGAGTGATCCTAGCCTATCAGGGAACCTACAGTGAATGGGATCACTCAACTCCTCAGCCCATCAGGGATCCCATAGTAGACACAAACCACCACCGGGTTTTGTGGCCAGTTGGAGGGCAGGATCCTGTCCTTGCCAACTGGATTTGGCTGCGTGGCAATGTCGCTGAGGGCAATGAACAAGCAGGCGTTTCTGCAAGGAAGACCTTGGCAGTGTGAGGGTGGCGCACGGCATGTCAAAAAGGCATTTGGCGGTGCCAGAAATGTTTGTGACAAATTGCCAGTCATTTCAGCACAGTGCTAGCTCTTTCCATTTTGCCCTGAGAGCCTAAGGCATGAAAGGTAACAACACATTTCAGAAAATGCTAGCATCTTAGCATCCCCTTTGAACCTTTATCCAGAGGGGGTTTGGATGTTGGGGGAAGGAAGCATTCCCCCCCCCCCGGAAGAAGGGGGCCAGTGTGGCTTAATTTCATTGCCGTGTGTGTGGGAAAAGAAGAGACCCCCCCTATCAAAAGGCAAGGTGCGCATCTGGGAGGCTGTGAGCAGGAGAGAGTGAGCAGGCAAGGAGCCCTGGTGTGGATTAAATGTTTGGTAGCATGCCAGGTGGTGCCTGCTGAGATGGGGTGACTTTTCTGCTAGGAGAGGCGCACTGAGCAGTAATTTGCCTTTAAAAAAACAAACCGCTGCCTGGAATTGAAGGAGAATGGACTTTCCGGCCCTCATCTTCCTGGAACGTAGTGGTCCCAGATGGATGCTGGGGAGGCAGCTGTTGTTTGGCATGTCTTGGAGACAGAAGCTCTAATCTGGGGCTCCCGAGAATTGAGGGAAATGGGTCTTCACCCCTCCCGACTCTCCCCTCCCCACAACCTTCTAAATGCAGCTGCACAGCTTTTCAGAGGATAAGTTTTCCTGCTGCTTTATCATAAACCACTGTGATTAAATAGAAAAAGGAGTGGTATGATGTTACACTGAACTAACACAATAGAAACAAACATGTCTGTGTGCACATACGTATCTACACACACACACACACACACACACACACACACACTTCTATATGTACATACACACATTACAATCTTATGCGCACATGTGTGTGAGTGTGTTTATATGTACGCCATCATCACCTGTTTATTTGTATGGCACCCTTCTGTAGTTAAAAGCATGCTCAAGGTGGCTTGCAACAGGAAAAGGTTTACATGATTACAAAAATTTAAAGAAAGTAGTCATAAGGAATAAATATAAATTCACCACCACCACCCTTTATCTTTATTTGCAAACATATTCCAAAACAACCCAAATCTCTCCTCTCTCTCTCTGCACACATCTCTCTCTCTATTTACACACACACATGTGCCTTTCTATACCATATTTGCAAAAGTCCGCCATCCCACTGTTTTCATTGCCTGTTTCCCACTGATCGCGATTTTGCAGAAATAACGCCGTTTTCTCATGTTGGCGGTTGCTTTGCTTTGCTTTTGCTTTCTTCGCCCTCCTCTTTTCCCATTCTTGTTAATGAATGAAATGTTGCGTGTGCAAATGGAGCAGTCCTGGTCTCACAAAGAAGCCGAAGAGAACTGGCGCCTCTAAGAACAAGGGGCCAGGAATTTCAGGGAAGCAGATTTTGGATAAAAGTTCAGAGGTGCATCCTGATATGGTCCACTGTGGGGCAGAGAGAGGGGGGGCCTCCTTCCTCCACTGGAGTTTTTTACACAGAGGCTGGGAAGTCACCTGACAAGGATGCTGTCATTGCAGACCCTGCATTGGGAAGCGGAGTTGGACTTGATGTCCTCTGGGGGATCCTTCCAGCTCTAAAATTCTGTGCAGGCTGTACAGAAAGGGCCTGAGATGAAGCTCTTTGTTTGTGATGGCTTTGGTTGTGGGTTCTCCCTCCCCCCCTGGCACACTGGCAGTTCAGAGTGGCACGTATCAATTACGGCCAGGTTGCCACCTTGCTCTCCGCCAGCAGGGCTCCTGTGCTTTTAAGACGATTGCGGTAGTCAGGAATTCAACAGGTGCTGCTTCACACCAGAACCGGCGTGAAGATCTGACATTGATGAGAAGATGGTTCTCTCCCCCCTCTTCTCTGGTTTTGACCTTTAAAGCCCTATGCGGCTTGGGGACCCCGTACCTACGGGACCGCCTCTCCTGGTATGCCCCGCGGAGGACCTTAAGGTCCACAAACAACAATATTCTGGAGATCCCGACCCATAAGGTGGCTAGATTGGCCTCTACTAGGCCAGGGCCTTTTCAGTATTGGCCCCAACTTGGTGGAACGCTCTTTCACAGGAGACCAGGGCCCTGCGGGATTTGTCATCTTTCCGCAGGGCCTGCAAGACAGAGCTGTTCCACCTGGCCTTTGGGTTGGACTTAGTCTGACCCCTGTGTTTTCCTACTTCATGGCTGGATTTATGGACTACTTAAAATGAGGCTGCATTTTAAATTTTAATATTGTATTTTAATCTGTATTTTAATTAATTGCTTTTTATGTTTTATTGTAATTTTATTGGTGTGAGCCGCCCTGAGCCCGGTTCTGACTGGGGAGGGTGGGGTATAAATAAAAATAAATTATTATTATTATTATTATTATTATTATTATTATTAAGCTAGGCAGGAGTCCACAGAGGCCTGGTGGCAAATATTTTTGGGGAAATGGCAGGTCATTATCTGCCTTCTCTCTCTGAGCCGGGATGTTGCTGACTGGAGGGCGACCTCCGATGGATAAGGATCTGAGCAATATCTTCTTGGGATGACTCAGCAAAAAAGTGGGAAAAGGCTGGAGGTTGGGGAGGAACGAATCCTGAACCCCCCCCTTCCCTCCTGATAATTAAGCAGCCAAGATCTTCCTAATGTGTGTGTATATAAAAAATATTCATTAGCAGCTGTTGATGATCTCAAAAGATCCAGAGTCTACAGATTGCTAATCCAACAATTTAATGAAGGAAGGAAGCAAAGAATTGTGGACAGAGGAGGGAGGGGGGAAATAGAGGAAGGAAAGGAAGTTTTTAGAGGAGAATTTCAATACTTCAGTGAGAAGCATTTCATTGGCAAATGGCCCCCATAGCTGCCAAGTTATCCCTTTTTTAAAGGGATTTTCCCTCATGCTGAATAGGCTTCCTCGCGAGAAAAGGGAAAACTTGGCAGCTATGATGGCCCCCAATGATATTTATATGCGCCTGTTTATCCCTGCAGTTTGGGCCTATCTGAGAGGCACAAAAATAATGCCTGTTCACAAACGAGGCGCACCCATTTTAAGGATGGGGAACATCTGGGGTTCTTCCAGATGTTAGAGGACTCCATCTCCCATCAGCTCTCCTCACTGGCCAAATCGGAGGGGGGTGGGTGCTGATGGGAGTTGGAGTTCAAAAGCAGCTCCTCACCCCTGCAGCCAGCATGACCCATGGTCAGGGGAATTGTGGGAGTTGGAGTCCTCTCTACCTCGCAGACTGCTTCTCAAGTCCCAGGAGAAAGGGCAGAGTTTAGGGTGAAGCCTTTCCTTCCACATTGTGCCAATGTCCCAGGGTCCCCGCCAGGCTTAAAGCAGGATGGCTTCTTTGGCGTCTGCAGTGTAGAGGAAACTTGAATGTCCTGAGGGCCACACTCCCCTCTGAGCAACTTCCCAAGGGCCGCATGCCAGTGGTGGGTGGAGCCAGGGGCAAAAGTGGGTGGAGCAACAAACGTTTTAAAATATTTTTTATATATGCACAGTTTCAACACATGGCCTCTCTCTATCCTCATCCACTGTCAGAGGTCAGGGGCACAGCTACCGGTAGAGGGAAAACAATCAAGGATGGTGTGAATCCATGGGCCTGGCCAAGGAGAGGTCCAAGGGCCAGATAGAGAGCCTTGGAGGGCAACATCTGACACTTCCCCACCCCCTACCTGAGCTTCCTGATACCCGCTCTCAACACAGCGATGGTGGCTGAGATCAAAGCTGCCGCTGGCTCCTGGCCACGATGGCTGTCCTCTGCCTCCACAGTCAGAAGCAGTAATGCTTACTGAATCAAATAATCATAGAGCTGGAAGGGACCCCCGGGGATCATCTAGTCCAACCCCCTGAATTGCAGCTGTCTCTTATGGGGATCGAACCTGCAACCTTGGCGTTAACAGCACCTTGCTCTAACCAATGGAGCGATCCAGCTGAATATCAGTTGCTGGGAACCATGGGAGGGGAGAATGCTTCAGGATTCGTACTCGCACCTGGTTGGCCCCTGTGAGAATAAGATGCTGCTGGACGAGAAGGCCCTGATTTAGCAACCTCTTCTTATCTCTGTGTTGCAAGTGGGTCTTTCCCTTTGGCTCATCCTCCTTGCCTTCCTACTTCTTGAGTGATCCGTTTTCTTATGCAGCCCTGGTTCTCCAACGCCCTCCCATTTCCACACCCCCCAAATCCCAAGTGGTCGCCAATTCTTTTCATCTTTCTTCATATACAACCTCTTTATTTTTCCCTTTCATTCTCCGTTCTGGGAATCAAATATAATTTAAAATAAAAAAATAAAAAGGGCAGGAGAAGAGAGGCGTTTGTGAAGGCCATCTTTAAATTGAAAATGTGGGAAGTCTAATTGCTTATGACACCGGGGGACTGTTTAACTCCGCGAAATATAATTGCGTCTACGGACTGCTCTGCATTGATAAGTGCTCTGTGGAACATTAAGTATTTTTGGAAATCCTTCTGATTAAATCTTCACCTGTCGCAAGCCAGACCGATAAGCAGGAATACCTCATTTTTTAAAAATAAAATAAAATAGGGGGTGCGCGGGATTTCGATGTGCGTCTCATCAATCCAGTTCTGGCTTTGAACAGTTTCTTTATGACCTCCTGCGGTTTTCTGTAAAATATTGAAGGCAGCTCAAAATAGGAATAAAAAAAATGCATGCTCGTAATCTTGAAAAGTGG